>NC_043005.1:102720462-102747962 GCF_006345805.1 Octopus sinensis | reverse complement strand
ATGGGGAATCCTCGCAGGCAATGGATTAGGATAGTGTATAGAGAACATTTAGGACCAGACATTGCGCTACGGAGTTAGATAGTTCAGTTTTGATTAGATGAAGAATTTGTTTTCTCGGTAGCGGAGCTCGAAGTCGCTGTACTGCCAATGCAAACAATTGCGTAGTGGAAGTGTGGTTTATTACACGGCATTTGTATACTACATTACTGCGTAGATAGAAACTTCAGATTGAACAGAGTTAGGAGATCCGAAAATTTCCTACTAGTACTGGAATTGGAATTGATTCCTGAAAAGGTCTGGTATGCCATGGCCAATTACCGCCAATTATCTGTACTAATTTTAGGTTGGGAGAGATTGTCACCGTTGTAGGTAGTAGAATAAGAAGTAACATTATTGTCGGTATTATTGAATCGGGAAGGGTTTCTAAGGGCTAGATAGGGGTTGTGAGGGATTGATCGGAGGGGTCTACCACCTGAACGTGAATATTGCGTCTATTACAGGGGGCATTTTTGGATCTTAAATTAGAAGTGGTGGAATAGGAGACATTAATAGTAGATTTGTTGAAGATTAAATAATATTTATGTCGTAGTAGGGAATGGGAAAAAGCTTGGACAAGGATATAACCTGAAGTGAGAAGGTGATGCAAACCATTATATCTCCTGCTTCCTACCCTTGGAAGGGTTTGAGCACGGAGGTATGATGGGAATGCTCGAGGTCGTTATACCATCGAGGACAACAGAGTCTTGTGTGTTATTTTGATTTTTAGACAAATCTAAACATAGCAGGTTTGAGTCGGCCTCTTTGTTGGGAGAAACACATATTGACTTCAAATTTTGGTGCAAGGCCCGAAATTTGGGGAGGATGGTGTTAAGTTTATTTCTGCGACTCCAGTACTCAACTGCTACTTATTTTATCGACCACAGTGGAATTTGAACGCAGAACGTGAAGGCGGATGAAATGTCGCTTAGTATTTCGCTCGGCGTGCTAAAGCTTTTACCAGTTCGCCGCCTCAGAGAAATATATATATACTCTTTTACTTGTTTCAGTCATTTGACTGCGGCCATGCTGGAGCACCGCCTTTAGTCGAGCAAATCGATCCCGGGACTTATTCTTTGTAGGCCCAGTACTTATTCTATCGGTCTTTTTTGCCGAACCGCTAAGTTACGGGGACGTAAACACACCAGCATCGGTTGTCAAGCAATGCTAGGGGGACAACCACAGACACGCAAACACACACATGCATATATATATATTACATATATACGACAGGCTTCTTTTCAGTTTCCGTCTACCAAATCCACTCACAAGGCATTGGTCGGCCCGGGGCTATAGCAGAAGACACTTGCCCAAGATGTCCAGCAGCGGGACTGAACCCGGAACCATGTGGTTGGTTAGCAAGCTGCTTACCACACAGCCACTCCTAATATATATATTACTGTGACTCCAGTCATATGTATTGCAACTACTGCAACAGAGTAAAACAAGGTTTTGCAGGAAGAATTTGGATACCAGATGTTGAACATCAACAAGTAACTTCAAGCATTATCCGGCTCCAAAAATACGGAAGTGGATCCTAATAGGAAAAAGCATTAGTTAAAAAATAGTACAACTGAACACTAACAAAATCACTAACTCTGATCATTAAAAGTCCTCGAAATAGTGTGTAAGATAATCCCAATTTTTGAAGTTTGGGTATGTAGAAAGATAAGACAGGGTCCAGTACCATTCCATTTAATAACGAATATGTATAATTACTTGCTACATTAGAAATGTAATGGAATTTGTAGTCAGAACGAGATTTCATTCTTCAGAAATCAATTGGGTTTCATTCTTCAGAAAAATCAAAAAAATATTGTAACGAAAATCTTCCCAACGTAGTAGGTTTACATAACAAGTAAACGTAGAGAGTAGGTTTACATAACAAGTAATCACATAAATTTATACTCTTAGATAAAACAAATTAGCGTAAAAATTTTGTATGACTACTAAAAAAATATACTGTAAAAAAAAAAATATTCATGTATCACTCACAGTTGATAGTTCTGATATTTCCAGATCGATTCATCAATTTCAGAGAACTAATTATATTACTGATTTCTAATTACATACAATCAGCGGCTGGTATTAACCTTGCGGCATCCATCACTCAGTATTGATAAATGATAGTTTATACTAATGATCGAGCATGAATTTTCTGCCAAAGTCCTTTTGTAGTTGTCGGCCTTTCTATTGGTAGAACGAAAACGGAAAGATATCCATGAAACCAAGAATTGCAATATAAGTAACATGAGCTGGATATGGGAATGCGATATTAGTGAGCTGACAGATTGGATTTCTAATCATCAAAAACCAGGGGTCAAAAGACCTCCTCAGTAATTATCAATGTAAATCACAACAGTTTGTTCACTTCTCAATATGAAACTCTTTAGCACAGGAACGAGTCTTGAGAGTAGACCCGATGAGCACCAATATACGTACACTACCTCTTAGCTGACGAACGTGAACCAAATTGGAAGTCCGTCCATCGACCTTGAGAATCCTGTAACGGGTTATATTTTACCGGTGCCAGCTAGAACCGATGTGACAATTTTATTCTTCAATAGGGAGAAGAATTTACATCAATCATTTCTAGATGCTTGCAACCACAAACATAAAGGTTTCCATAATGAGTAAAGGAGAACCAAGATCTTTAAAGACATCACGAGTATTCTAGAAGGTCAAATCATATTCCGCCGTACAATGCAGCATAAATTCAAATGTACAAAACGGCAACGATTCTTCGGGTCGCTTTTAATAACATAAGTATTAAACCAAGAATTAATATTGAGTTGCGAAATAGTGTTACGTGAAAGGTGTATAAAAACTTTGCGGTAAAATTTTTTTTCAGACTCCGCAACGCAATGTAAAATTTTAACAATCCCTATTCTTGGTCGAATTTTGGATTTCATGGATTAAAATCTGTAAAGAATGCATATTTCTGTATTACAGAATGCAAAAGAGTAAATATAATATCCTTAAGAGGCTGCATACCAAATTTCAATACAATTGACCAATACCTTGTGGTTGCACACTGGCAATAAAGAGGAGTGCGAACCTCTCTCCAGTGCTGCTGCAACGGTCGTTGTGTGTGGACATACGTCGTACGTGTGTGAAATTTTCTGCTTTGTACCTTGACTTCGGACTATTGTATTAAAATTAATGATCGTGTTAAATTTAGTGTTGTTTACATTTAGTGATGACTCATAAGCCGATTGCGCCTCATGATATCGAATTCTCAATATTTGGTACTCCATGTGATCCTAGCGAGAGAGTTTTGCCAACATACAAGGACGTACTAAAATGTGTTTCATTTGATCGAGAAAAGGAATCGAATGTAGTTAAGAAAGATCATTCATTTAAACAAATTTTCAAGGTTGTAGCAAAGAGATCATTCTTTGGCAAAAGACATTCACCCCTTTTTACGATTCAGTCAGTTAAACCGAAAATCTTAAACTTATATCTAAAATACCAAAGCCTTATTAAAATCCGTTACAAACAAAGGGTAATGTTTGTAAAAACAATGCAACAAAAGATTTTATTTGATACTTCCTGTTGCAAGTGCAACTCCTTTAAATACTGCAGTTGTCATAGAGACGAAAAAGTACCACTGCGAGAACAAAATTTTTTACAGGATTAAATTGAAAAATGACCATTGGCGGAATAGATCAAGCAGTATCTAAATGTTCAGCGGTTGATTAGAATATTGATTCTGATTGTTGATTCAGAGGTTCATTCAGAATGATCGGAGGTTAATTAGAAACGATTGACCACATCACAGTCGCCCTTCTACGCGAGCAAAGGAAAGTTTAAGATTTTCGGTTTAAGCGACTCAGATGGATGCATTTTGCAAAGAAGAATTATCTTTTCTGCTACAATCTTGACAATTTACTTAATTTATTTTTATGTGTCTGTAATCTAGACCTCATGTAACACATATATTCGGTGACCTAGTATATAAAAAAAAATTAATAATAAAAACAGTGTTGAAGAGTCTGTTTATTTCACATAATTTTGAAATTTGAAATGTGTTGCGGAATCGGAAGATATAAATTTTAGAACTTAAGATTTTAACACGCTTGTTTCACAAGTAATTCTCAAACGAAAATTGATTCGTAATAATGAATACTCTTTACTCTTTTACTTGTTTCAGTCATTTGACTGTGGCCATGCTGGAGCGCCACCTTTAGTCGGGCAAATCGACCCCAGGACTTATTCTTTGTAAGCCCAGTACTTATTCTATCGGTCTCTTTTGCCGAACCGCTAAGTTACGGGGACTTAAACACACCAGCATCGGTTGTCAAGCGATGTTGGGAGGACAAACACAGGCACACAAATACATACATATATATACATATATACGACGCGCTTCTTTCAGTTTCCGTCTACCAAATCCACTCACAAGGCTTTGGTCGGCCCGAGGCGATAGTAGAAGACACTTGACCAAGGTGCCACGTAGTGGGACTGAACCCTGAACTATGTGGTCGGAAAGCAAGCTACTTACCATAAAGCCACTCCTACACCTAAAAATATGTAAAAATGTAAAATTAAACTGAAGAGTGTCAAACGTGTTATGAATTGATTTTTCGCTCATTATTCTAAATTTGAAGTGGGATCCGTAGCCGGAAGATGTAAATTTAAGATCTTCAGATTTTTACACAGTTGTCTATAAAGGATTTCGCAATAAAGAATACATTCTTAAAAACATATTTCAAAAATCTGAGTAAAAAGCACCTTTTTCGCTCCACCCTAATGAGTATTCTACAATACACACGTTATAGATGTCGGAAATATTCTAAATAGTTAGAGAGACGTTGCTGTATCGGAAGTACATAGATGTAAACGTATATATTCTAACAGATTACGAAATTATCCGCATCATGCTCTACGTCTAAATATATATGAGGTATATTATTTAACTGTGTAGGAACACAACTTTGAGCAGAATGGGTTGCTTTGTTACGGTGAGTACTTAAAGCCCTTCTTAAAGTACTTAAAGTACTTAAAGTACTTAAAGCCTTCTTAAAGCCCTTGTGTACAATCTTGGAAAGGACGCCAGTAGTGTAACTCCTTCCTCCGTTTTGTGGTAATTTTGCTTCAGCTGTGTCAAAATAGGGTTTGCTTAGTGGCTTCGTTATAGAATACGTTCGTAACATACTTCAAAGTTCTGAGGGGCAGAAATTACATCGAAACAATTGTGCTTGACAGACCGCTACACGTGTGCGTGTGTGTATGAGTGCACGTGTGTGTGTGTGTATGATCATCCCTCACCACCACTTGACAGCCGTCTTGGTGCTTTTACGTTCATTTCAGTTCTGGTGTTTTATATTAAATTAAGTTATAATGCTCAATGCTTTTTGTTTATTTGTCTTTTTGACTGACCACTACAGAATTACACTGGCGGAAATAAATTTAAGACCGATGATAAAAGTTCTATTTCTTACAAAATATTTTGTTGCTAACACCATACAAATCATTTTTATCTTTTTCACCTTATGCAGAATTTATTTCTCTTTCGAATGATGCAGATAATAACTATTTTATACAACTTTAAGAATTCTAATGTCAAATTAATATAAACGTTTCAAATTTACTGGCAAAATTAGTTTATTTTCGCCAGTGTATATATTTCTGCTATAACTTTTTGTAACTCTAGATAGAATGGAACTTTGAATTTGTTGACAAAATTTATTTTAGATCAACTGATGCAAGGAGAAAAGTTCCATTTTCGTACACATTATCTTAATATGCTAACGACGTGATTTAGGAATTCTCTCTCAGAACTGTATATAACCCCGATCATTTTAATTGGTTTATATTTGGCTTGTAATTAAAGTTAAGTACTAGGCATGTTCTACTCGTTATCTAGAGATTTGGGATTTAACATTTGACTTAATGAAGTTTTAGACAAGCATACACACGGAGAACGGCTTATATTCTGTGTCGCATGCTACAGCTGAACGTAACTGGAAATGGTGAAAACATATTTCCATGAAAACGTAAGAGATGAAATAAAGGTATGTGACAGTTCACTGAACGCCTGCTGTATGAAACGCTCATCGTTGCCATTTCTCTGCAAAAGAGAATATATATATATATCTGGTAGGAAAGAGAGCGACATCTGTGCTGCTCGTGTTTAAATGGCATTGCGCGAAATGGATTGAGAGCTATCATGCAAGTACGTACTCATCATATATATATATATATGTATGTATGCATGTTTGTATAAATACTCAGAAAAACATACACATACATACAAAATTGCGTATACGTATATATATATATATATATACTTACAGACACACGCACATATGTATATATATACGCGTATTTGTGAGTCAGTGAGTATGTACGCGCGCGCGCGCGCGTGTGTGTGTGTGTACGTTCTTCTAGCATTTGTTGCTACAGTTCAGACAGCTTTTATAAAATATTCTCTTCTACTCTATGCACAAGACCCGAAAGGTATCGGGAGGAGACTAGTCGAATAGATCGACCCAGTATGCACCTGGTACTGCATTTATCGACCCCGAAAGGATGAAAGGCATATTCGGCAAATTCGGCCTCAGAACTTGGAGACAGGCGAGCTACCGCTAAGCATTTCGCCCGGCGTGCTAACGTTTCTGCCAGCTCGCCGCCTTCTTTTGCAAAATGCATATTAAAATAAATATGTATGCATGTATGTATGTATGGATGGATGGATAGATTGATGGATGACGGATGCACATACATGATGTATTTATTTTCTCTTACGTTCAAAATCTTTAAAGGGGATGTTTTGTTTTCTTAATAATCATATTCAGAAAGAATGTACTGATTGGAATCATTTTTGCATCAGCGTAGAGAAGATTTTGGAATGTTTTTCCTTCCACAATATACAAAAAATATTTCCAGCATTTCTACTTAATGTACGATGGTTTGATCAGCTCAAATTATTTTTTTTGGCGCTCTTGAGATGCTTTTTTTTGTACTATATAGATGTTTTACTATTTATAGACTATACAGCTCGATTTTCGTTAAATATTGCTTCTGGTTAGGTACTTTAAGTCATCTATGGTAAATTTGGATGTGTTTGCGTTGAATTTCGATCTGTGATTCAGCTGGTCCATACTTTCCATCTTGATTATCTTCATTTGCATATCTGAATGCATATAAATATATGCCTCCATGTGAGTGAATGAGTGTATTATGTTTGCCTGTATTCAAATCTCTCTCTTTTTCTCTTTTCTCTCTCTCTCTCTCTCTATATATATATATATATATGCGCGTGTTTGAGCGTGTGTATGCATGTATATATATATATATATTATATATATATATATATATTATATATATATATATATGTATATATTTAGATTTGTATATATCTATCTTTCTATTTATATATCTTTCTCTCTCTCTTTATCACTTTCTCTAGTCGTCTCTAGGCTTACAAAGAATAACTCCTGGGTTCGATTTGTTCGGCTAATGGTGGTGCTCCAGAATGGCCGCAGTCAAATGACTGAAACGAATAGAAGAATAAAAAGAATGATATATATATATATATATGTGTGTGTGTGTGTGTGTGTGTGTCTAAGTGTGTGTAAATATATAAATATATACAAATATATTTGTACACATGTAGGAGTGTGTAACTTTTGAGTGCTGTACGTCTGTCTTTACATACGTGTTTGTGTGTGCATCTGTGTGTCTGCGTGCGTGTTTGCGCGTGTGCACATGCGTGTGCGCGTGTGCACATGCGTGTGCGCGCGTGTGTCCGTGCATAAAACATCTGAACAGAGGATATAGAAGAGATTTACAAATACATAACTAATTCATATTCCACTTTTCAGAACATTGATAACATACATTATGATTTGTTTCCTTTCTGAACCCAATTGTTCATTTGTGTATAATTTATACAAATTAATCGGAAATATGAATTTTCA
Organism: Octopus sinensis; assembly: GCF_006345805.1. Classification (NCBI taxonomy): domain Eukaryota; kingdom Metazoa; phylum Mollusca; class Cephalopoda; order Octopoda; family Octopodidae; genus Octopus; species Octopus sinensis. The sequence goes on along the minus strand of NC_043005.1, from coordinate 102,740,001 downwards.
TGATGCTGCTGCGTTTTCGCTTTCCTTTATCTTGTTTTTTTTTTTTAGTTATTTTTTTTAACGTATATCCACACAATTATATTTGTGAAAGTTATCATATGAAATATCATATAACGATAAAATTCTCAATAAATATCATAGAAACAATGGCAGTAACATTTCGCCTATTTATGGTGGAAGTGTTACATTGATTCTAAAAAGGTGAAGTTTAGGGTATTTTACATTTAAATTGAAAGATTCTATATTTGTACTGGTTTTTGCTTCTAGGAATGCGATAAACAATTTTGAAATAATAACCACATACTTCAAGTGTGGGCCTGTGTATGTGTTTAAACGTACGTGTTTGATTCTGCGTGCGTGTATATATATATATACATATGTTTGTATTTGTGTATTTGTGTGTGTATTTATGTTACAGTGTGTGTACATATGTTCGTTTGGCTTTGTTTGTATGTACTTGCTTATACATGTTTTGTGTGTATATGTTTTGAGGGAGGTTTACTTGGTTTCACAATGTTGGTAAGAAAATAATTTCACAGTACGCAAATAGGTACGAGCACACACACATACACACTCACGCATACACACTCACACAACTCGCAAATGAAAATATAATGAATGGTTATAAAATAGAAAATTAAAAATATGTATATAAATATATATAAATATATATATACATAAATTTTAGTACTACTAGAAAATAGTACGAAACACTAAAACAAAGAAAAACTTTATGAAAATTCTTCGCACCCCCAACTCCAACACACACACCAAAAATGTCACGCAACCCCTTTTCAAATCAATGAGAAATAATAGAAATTAACAAAATGAAAACACCAAAAATATCTACAAATCTAAAAATAAATGTCGGCAATAAAAATAAAAATACATATAAAGAGAAACGTACAAAACAATATATAATATCCGAATGAAAAGGAAACGTATAATGAAAATCCATTTGAGCGAAGGTAATGCGAATCTGTTTTGGAAAGCAACCGACCATAAGTCCGATGGAATGAATGATGGGGTTTCGGTTATTTTAAATAATAAGACACAAAAGCCAATAATAAAGAATAATAATGGGATAACTATCTCCATACCTTTCCAACACTTAAATGTTTGTTGATTGCAAGTTATTTACCACCAGCCTGGTATTTTTTCACTGCTAAATTCGGAAACAATATGTGATTGCGCAGAAATTGTTTGCCAGATATGTAATTATCTTTCGCAGCAACATACCTCTAATAAATAAATGAATAAAAAAATTATTACACAAAAAAAAATCTGACGAACGTTAAATATAGAGAAAAAATTAATGAAAGAAAATAAATAGGGAAGCTAGTGTGAAATGTTAATGACACAATGAGATATGAATCTATTCTGTCATTGCTTTTGGCTGCTCTGTCAGATATACGTTAATTTATACATACATACATTGATATATATATATATATATATATATATATATATATATATATATATATATATATGTATCTAAGTATATTTATATGCATGTATGTATATATATATTTATGTGTGTGTGTATTTATATATATATATATATATATATATATATATATATATATATATATATATGCACATACGAACTCTATGTGCTTATGCCTGAGTATGTGTATTATATTTGTATAAATCTATGTATGAGTACCTGTGATTTTGTACGTCCAAATACGCAAATATCGGCAGATATATACGCACAGATATACGCATATTCAATGGACATTATGATTATTAAAACAGAGGCATCATATTTGTTCATCCTTTTCAACATCAACATTAGCAATATCATAATAATCAAGTGAGAAGTCGTTACCAAGCAAATAATAGTTTTAAACTTAATAAGAAAATAGGATTCAGAATAAAAAAAATCTATAAAATGCCTACTTTTATGAGAGTTAAAATGATTATAATAATTATTAGTAATAATAATTCTATTAATATTGGTAATAATTTTTCATCAGCAAAATTCCACTTCTGGAAACCATCATCATCTCATCAGAAATATCATTGTCATTTCAAATGCTATCATTAATATTTCTTATATGATTCTTTGTTTCATTGTGTTTTGCTATCACATTTATACAATCTACACTCTTTTGTTTTTAAGTTTACAAGTCATACCAAATACAGTAATATAATTTTTATTTCCTTTGACATTTATAAACTAGGTGCACACTCATAACTGTATATGTGTGTGAGTGTCTGTATGTATGTGTGCGTTTGCGTATGCATACATATATACATACAATAGATATAAATATATACTTACAATCACACACACACACATTTATGTGATTATGTGAATCTATGTATGTTCTATTTTTAATTATTCAATTCCCTCTATTGGGGTGTTCATTTTTTTCTAAAAAAAATACAGGTTCGCATTGGTGGAAAGTAGATATAGAAGGTGACATTTTAAACTTGAGAAAAGCCGTGCATATTTTTAATGTTCCACTCATAGATATTATTCGTAATGAGCTAGTTTGATGTTTTTTTTCTTAAAATCCAAGCTGACAGTCAAATATGTGTTTTTTTAGTTTTGCTTAAGTACTTCATAAAAGGATTACAGGTAAGTTCACCACCATCAAATCTCTGCATGGAAAGTTCACCGGTATCAATTCACAGTGAAGTTTCTCGTCAGGAAATTTCATTGCGAGAAAAGTTTAACGAGAAGATATATCCATAGTATCTCAGCATTAATATTTTTTTGAAAATATTTTATTGGAAAAAAAAACATGGTGAATTGATTAGTGTGAGGTTACCGGACAGGTATGATGTCAGCTTCTACTGCAAACTTTTATTTATGTCGGCCTGTCGCGATTCCTTCGGGTCACCTGAAACATGTGAGTGCCTGCACAGCTGTTCTCCAACTCTGAAGATGTTGCTCTGTATAAATATATACATGCACACTCACGTACATATATATATATATATATATATATATATATATATATATATATATATATAATATATATATATATATTAATAAATAAAACATATGCATATATATAAACATATATGTACGTACCTACATCTACATGTACATATACACGCATATATGAGTACAGGACACCAAAGAGACGTCGAACACAAAGGGAAACGAAAACATAGACACAAACCAAAGGAACTGGACATTTTTATATACATGCACATATACATATACGAAGTAGAACTTGATATTCAATGTTTCGAATTATTATTTCTATTGCATATAATTCTTGATAACAAAAGTACTTATGTATCGACTCCAAAGAATGGGGAGTAAAGTCAACCTCGATAGAATTTGAACTCAGGAAGTAAATGCCGCTTAGCATTTTGCCCGGCGTGTTAACGATTCTGACACCCTCCGTTTTATCTAATACCAATACTGCAAGCATCAATATTGTCAGTTGATTAAGAAATGCAGCTTATTTTATGAGACGCATCGGTATCCTTTCCTACTTGAAATCTGTCCTCTTCAACCAACTCTACGTTATCTTCTGGGTACAGTTAATCTGATTAACTATAAACTATGCAGTATCTCATCAGTTTTAAACACTCTATTTCTACCGATATGTAACAAAATGTATGCAGGAAGTCTTCATTTTTGGTGAGATCTATTGTCGAGAAATTGAAATAGATTATTGCAACATCCGCAATAGCTGTATCTGAAAGGAAGCATTTCGATACAGCCCAACTCTGCACTGATAGTCTATTTGTATTTTACTTGGCTTTTTAATTTCAGTTTGACTGGATGTCAACATACGGCTTCAAAAAGATTTCAACATTTATACAGATATTACCCATAATCATTATCACCAGAGAATTGTTCCAACACTTGTATTCAAACTTTCACGCGTTTTTCTAGCCCGAGAAAAGCAATCTAAGATTCTCAAAGAACTTCTTTTTCTGGATGATCTAAGAAATTACGAACAATTTGATACTGATACAAAGTATCAATTATCAAATTTCAGTGGTTCATTGTTCAGGATTTAAACCCCGAAAGAGAAGTTATACAAACGTTGAGCTTCCTGGTAGTGTCCATAGTACATACTGCCAGGCAAATGCTGACTGCTACACATCTTTAAATATCGTGTTTAAGTAATTCAAATATTACACTAATAACATTGAGAAACAACATCGAATATATTTCACCTCATCATCTCAGATTAATTAGGATGATATCCCTTTGATGTGTACAATATACCATTGATATCTAAAGGTGAGGTTATTGAATTAACTAATTCATCTCACTAGGTTTATGCTTGTCTGCATGAGCGTGCGAGTGTGTGTATGTATGTGTGTGTGTGTATGTATGTGTGTGTGCATGTGTGTGTGTGTATGTATGTGTATGCGTGTGTGTGTGTGAGAGAGAGAGCATAGAACTAGTCCCCGAAGTAGGTATGCTTGGAGCTCGGTGCAACATACTTTTGCTTTCTATACCTGATGAATATGCAAAAGCTTGTGAAATATGGGAAAACACGGATAATAGTTTTTCAAGTAAGAATGAGAGAAGAAAGAGAGATAGAGAGAACGCGAGAGATATAGAAAGAAAGAAAGAGACAGAACGTTGTTTCATGATCGTATAGTACTTTCATTAAACACCTTCCTGAGAAGTAGTATAAATATTTTAGAAAATTACCATAGCATTCTCGATTTTCCATTACCTACGTACCCATATAAATGTATATAAATATACAGCTATGCAGACTTTTATAATGTAATAATTCGAACTTACAATTGGGATTCATCTACATGTCTTTAACTAACTAATGCAGTGGGAAAAAGTATTATAACACACCTCAGTTGTCATCATCTAAACATATTGTGAGTACATTTTAAGGTTTTTGTTTGTTCCTTCTCGAGCTATGCCCGGCTCATAAGGGCCGGTTTCCCGGCGTATAGGTTCCCCACCTGGACGGGACGCCGGTTCATCGCAGGTGAACTGCAAGATGCAGGAGGGAAGAGTGAGAGAAAGTTGTGGCGAAAGAATCAGCAGAGGTTTCGCCATTACCTGTTGCAGAGCCGCGTGGAGCTTAGGTGTCTCGCTCATAAACACACACATCGTCCGGTCTGAGATTCGAACCCGTGATCCCTCGATCGCGAGTCCGATACTCTAACCACTAGGCCATGTGCCTCCACAAATTTTTAGGTGTGAATTCATCCGTGTTCAATCGACACGTTGATCAACGTAGACTAGATTTAACTCCAACACTCCTACCAAATATACATTTTCTTAAGGCCCAAACATTCTTTAATTTCCAAGCGTATCTATTTTCATCGATCTCTTACTTGCACTTTTAGCCACCGTTCACATAAGCAAACGATTGATTATCGCTTACAATAACGATCGATATAGAACTTGGTAAAATATGGCATTCCCATTAAAGCATCCCACTTTCCCGAAATGCAGGGCTTATACCGGGTCAAGGACTATCTTTGATGAATGCATAAACTCACTTTGTTACCTAAACTAGTTTAATTATTTTACATTGCTATGTATGATATTCCCCACAAAAACAATATTTTAGAAACTCAACTAATGTTCTTCTTTGTTGTAACATATCGATTTCCTTTGTTCAATGACTTTTACTTTCACTTTAAGCCGTTCATAAAATTAGGTGATTGATTATCACACACAATAAAGATCGATTTAAAATTCACGTGATGAATTAGTTAATTAACATATCGAAGAAGAAATTGTCTCATTTTTCCTATATAGTTCTAACATAATTATTTCTTAAAGTGGCGAAAATTATATTCCTTGTGAGATGAGAAGTCGTCAACATTTCGATTCTTGGCCGATGCCTTTTAAAATCTTTTTACGCGAAAATACTCTTGGTGAAAGAATGGACGTCAGAGCATGAACCAATTTTAAGTTTTAGACGCAGTAACGTGTCATTTAATAATTACAATGGTTTAAGGAAAAGGCTATGCAAAATTTAGGTGTCATTTTATTTGCGAACAATTAGTGCTAATTATCCTTCAAATCCCATCTAGATAATAACCATATTTTTTAATCCCTAATGCTGAAACACGAACTAGAACTTGCGCCTGCCATTACTGAAGCAACTAGCGAACACAGGAAGGCGTATTGCTTAGGAAGGCGTATTGTAGCTGTTTATTTTCAATTTCTAATTCCCGTTACATTTCCCAATTAAAATTTAATACACGTTGTACAAAGTGGTAAAAAACACGTTATTTCCTGAAGACTGATGAACGATTTTTACCAATTATTCAGAGAAGATCTATGTTGGAGGCCTTGCCCCCACACTCAAGAAAGAAGGGAAATTGAGATAGGTATTCTGAAAAGAGATGTAGAATGATTGCTACATAGCCATGTCTACTAAAGTTACGTAAGTATCGAGTAGTTTTCTATTTAGTATGTCACCCAAAAGAAGTTTGGTTTCTCTCTGTCTAGTTTCAAAGCCGTCCTTTCCGTCGTCCAGATTTCATTCACAAGGTTCTGATCAACACAGTATTAGAGTCGAATGAACATTTCCCAAGATACCACACATCTCGGAAGAGAAGATCTTAATGATACATAAAACCACGTTCTGTGTAGTTAGGAATGAAATTATTTTAAGGGATTACGTAGCAGGTATCTGCTTGACTTAACTCTACCGATGATATTCCTTCCCTGAAAGGGCAATGGTTTCGTATGACTATAAGTCTAAAGACGTTGAAAATTTCAAATCGATTATCGAACTTCCTAAATAACAGCAAAACTCCTTATAGTATTGAAATAGCCAAAAATTCGTATCTTGTTTATCGATGAATATACAAAACGTGGATGGTCAAGACGAATAAATCTGATGGGAGCTCTGTTGAAAGAAGTTTGGCTGTGCTATAAAGCAGAAAAATACAGCACAGTTTCAATGTATTATATTACTACAGCAGTAGCAGCAGCAGCAGCAGCAGCAGCAGCAGCAGTAGTAGTAGTAGTAGTAGTAGTAGTAGTAGTAGTAGTAGTATTGTAGTAGTAGTAGTAGTAGTAGTAGTATTGTAGTAGTAGTAGTAGTAGTATTGTAGTAGTAGTAGTAGTAGTAGTAGTAATAGTAGTAGTATTGTTGTAGTAGTAGTAGTAGTAGCAGCAATGGTGGTGGTAGTAGTAGTAGTAGTAGTAGTATTGTTGTAGTAGTAGTAGTAGTATTGTAGTAGTAGTAGTAGTAGCAGCAATGGTAGTAGTAGTAGTAGTAGTAGTAGTAGCGGTGGTGGTGGTAGTAGTAGTAGTAATAGTAGTAGTAGCAGCAGCAGTAGTATTAGTAGTAGCAGCAGCAGCAGTAGAAGCCGAAGCAGCAGCAGTAGCAGCAGCATCAGTAGTAGTAGTAGTAGTAGTAGTAGTAGTAGTAGTAGTAGTAGTAGTAGTAGTAGTAGTAGTAGTGGTGGTGGAACAGTGAAATTATGAACATATGTATAATAACAGAGACTTCTTTTTCTATGAATTGAGCAATGATGAAAGATGGTGGAGATTGTGAGAAAAACAAGGGAACAAAATGACTTCAAATGTATACACCATGATAATGTAACACTGCAGAGCCCAAAGCATTTGAGTCTTAAAAAGCTGACGGGAAATCCTCGGAAGGACGCGCTTCCCTTCAAACAACACTCTGACGAGTTAAAAACGGAAAGCGCTTATTGGATAATATAATTCAAGCTATTACGACGTGTATTAATGCATAGATAACTAAAAATTCACTTATTGGATGGCCATGGCGGGAAAGTCTTTGATTATAGGGCTTTAACATCAAGGAAAGATTTTAATTATTGGGCTCTGCCATCAGCGTGGTATTAGGTCTTGACAGCAACGCTTAAGTTATATTTCCGCCAGAATTGCATATGAAATCGTAATTTGTACGAGGTTTGAATATCTACAAACAACATGAAGTCGTATCATGATTAAACTAAATAAGAATGTAAAGGACACATAACATGTATCAAGTTTTGAAATCAAATACATTAGTTTCTTTATGTTTAGTGATGATCAGAGTAAATAAAACAACGGACCACCATCAATTAAATTATTTAATTAGATTAACAAGACCGAACCTATTCATCCAAGCACACAAATCACGCATATGTGCATGCACACACATATAAATAACTACATATACATTCATACACATATGCATTCATACATATACATTCATACACATGTATGTATGTATACACACACATACACACACACGCAAATTCCAATCATTTTAGAGCATGTACTTATAATGTATGTATTGTTGTATTCGTGTAGTTGACGGCCTTTGTAATAATCAGCTACACAATATTTACACTCACCGTTTTAAACCAATTTACTGTGCCTCATAAAAAAAGCAATTCCTTTAATCTCACCTTCGAACCATTTCTACTGTTGTAGTTATAACAATTGTCAACAGAAATGGTGTTTCTCATTGGCAGCATTGTACTGTCTAAATAAACCGAACTAAAACATTATTTCATTCCTTTTGGCAATCTATGATGAAGAATTCTTTGTGTTTGTGAGTTTGGGTGTATGTGTGTATATTTGAGTGGCTGTGTGTATGCGTTTTATTTTAGTCCATCTTTTATTGGCATCCGGAATTTGGCGTCACTGTTTGCAAGTACTTGGGATTTTAATAAAAGCCAACTATTTTATCTACAGAAATTTCCATGAATCTGCTGGAATTGTTCGGACAAATCATTTCCTATCATTTACTAAAATGTCAATATAGTAAAAACGTTATTTAAACTTCCAAATATTACAAAAGAGAAAAAAAACATCAACCTATAGAAAAGCTGTAACAACGTAAAAAAATCGAAAACCGAAAGAAAAGCTAAATAAAAAATAATTTGAAAGATGGAGGAAAGGCTTGCTCACTGATTGTGAAATTAGCAACAGTCTGGCGGGGAGAATATAATGCATTATAATATGAAGTATTATAGTTTGTGGGCAAATGGAATATTTGACTGCTAAACTGTACATCATCCATTCTTTGTGAATTCAAAATAAGTTCTATGTGTATGTCTATCGTGTATTGTTGTTGTGCGCATAGAGACACACCCACGCACCCACACACACATATACACATATACACACACACATACAAACACACGCACATATATATGCCTATATAACTACACACACACACAAGCACATATATATACGTATATATAAAGAGAGACAGAAAGAAGTTGATGTATATAAAGATTAGTGTAGTACTGGCCTCCATCGTCAGAATGGAAATATCAGCCACTACCTCACCTGGATTTCCCTAGTAGCCTCGTTAAGACTTCGGGGTATAAATTCAAACCATTTTAGTACTACTAGTACATTTTGTCCATTTCCCTGTCTGTCTATCTATCTACATCTATCTGTATCTATATCTATATCAATATCTCTATCTATCTATCTATCTATCTATCTATCTATCTATCTATCTATCTATCTATCTATCTATCTATTTATCTATCTATCTATCTATCTATCTATCTATCTATCTATCTATCTTTCTATCTATCTTTCTATCTATCTATCTTTCTATATATGTGTCCGTCTGTCTATTTACATCTATGTATATCTATATAACTTATATAGATATACATATATATATATATATCTATATTTGAGAGAAACAGAAAAAAATGGAATTCACGAGATTCTTTATTAATCACTACGATCGTTTCGACCCTTAGTGCATCGTAATCTCAGGGATGCGATTATGTATAAAGAGTTGTAATGCAACATTCGGTAAAAATTACCTCGTCAGTTGGATTGCGAAAGATACATACTTCCCTAATCTCCGTTTCGTTTATTTCAATTGGAATACATTCTCAGTTTAAGTTTTCATCTGTATTTATTTTGTGTTTCTCCTCGATACAAGCAAAACAAAATGTCTGACAGTTACAAAATTCGAGAGCGCACTTTTGATGCAGAACGGAGGAACTGCCAATCAAATATTTAAGACCACAAATATTACCTCAATTTTCACTTATGAATGTTCCATGAACTACCGCTGAAAACAGCGTTGGCAGAGAAACATTTGATCTAGAAGAAAACCCCCATCTCAATGAAGGAGTACGGTGCGCAGTAAAGCCGTTGAGGGGAAGGCTCCCAAACGGTGCACAATATTTTTTCTTTTGATGATCCCATATACAGGCATGTATCCGGTGACCGGTGGTTTCAGGTGGTAGCAATTGCATATACAAGTTGGTTGAAAAGACGAGTGAGGGAACAAAAAGCAAGTGAATTAGTTTGACGCTCGGGAAAAAATGGCAAAGCCTTTGACCTTTCCAGTTTATGCTGTTTAAGAGAAGACGAAGAGAAACAGAGCGGAGAGAGTTTACATAAAACAGACACAGAAAACCAAAACAGAAACAGCTGTTGGGATTAGTGGTTCCACGTGTTGCCCGGGCATGGCTGTGTGGTAAGATGCTTTTTTCCCAACCATATTGCTGAAGGGAATATATTATACGAGAAACAAAAGCAGAATATTGTGAAACTAACTATGTGTAAAACACTTTCAAAAAAGGCTCAAATTGATCATTTCATCTTCTAGAAATACCACACAAATCACCTTTCATTCTCGCCTGGTTCTCCTAAAGGTCGAATGTATCCAGGTCAATATAATCCGAGTTATATAATACTTCATCACAATTACGGCGCTAATAAAAATATTTCAAAATTAGCACTGTTTATGAAGCAGAGATTTTGGATAAGTTTATATATAAAATTACAATTCCAGTGGAAATTCTGAATATATGTTGCTTTTTATTAGATGTAAATGTTTCTTATATAATGCCTATATATTAATCCTTAAATTTCCCAAGCTCATTTACCATTAGATATGCAAAATGTATACGAACATATATGAACAGAGTTATACTCACAAAAATTACAGGATGACATAATCTGCATGCATCTGTCCCTGTTCGCATATAACTTTCACGCGTATCCATAGATGTGTAAATACTGAGATAGGAATATATACATATATTCATATTTGTGTATAAATACATATTGATAGATAGATGTAGATACAGAGAGAAAGAGAGAGAGAGAGAGAGAGAGATACACAAATATAGATATACAAAGAAAGATCGACATTGACAGATAGATATATAGATATTCCAACGTATGTATTCATTCATGAATGTATAGCGTATATCTTTATTTATTTATATTAGATGTTTGCTCAAATGACATTCATTGTATGTTTGAATGTGTTGCTTCGTACCTGTGTGTTTTCCGCTTATATTTTATTACCATTTTTCCTGTCTTTTTACCTTCAATTCTTTGACTTTTATTGCAAGCTCTAAATTAAACATCACAATTGACCGTAAATCATTATTTAATACATCGATAAATACTTGCTCATCTGTTATCTCCACTCATTATCTGTCACGCATTTCTAAATTGTATTGTTGTTATTGACAATTGTGTTAACATCATCCTGTTCATTGCAAATAACGAAGCGGAATTAAACGAACACGTGACAATCATGCATTTAAATTTTATTTCCGGTTTTGCGATTCTGACAAGAGCTTCAATTTGAATGATCATAAAATAATAATTATTAATTCGAAGCACGACTATTTAACTTCTTTGCCTTTTATTATTCTATATTTATGCCTTTATTAAATTTATTTACGTTTAGGAGTAAATGCATTTCCCAAATAATATAATTTCAAAAACAACAAATAATTTTCATTTCAACAAATCTTTCGGAAAGTAAAGCATATATTTTCAAATATTAATACCTATTATTCCATAAATGAAATATATAAGTGATTTCTTACAGAGACATGAGTTCAAAAATATTCGTGGTGGTGATAGTGAATTAAATCGTCCTCGTATATATCTGGTATTTTTCTTGACTTCTGAAGGGTGAATGAAACTTCAAAACAAGAATATATATCATCTGATATTCTGTTATTTTCTATAATGATTCTACCAAAACACAACCCTATTAGAAATTAAATAAATAATAATATTTTATGTAGGGCACACGGTCAGAAATTTAGATGTTGAAAACGTCAATTATATCGATCTTAATTCTTAACTGGCGCCTCATGTTATCGACTCTACAAGGATAAATGTTATAGCTAAAAGATGAGAACTCTGAAAGTATAGAACTGAAGCAAATAAATCGAGATACTATATCAGAGGTTCTAATGAATCTGTAAAATTACGATCCTAATAAAAATAATAACTGTGCCAGATTTTGACACAGATGCAGCAATTTTGGAGTCGAAAGTTGATTATATCAGACCCAGAACATGACTGTTACTTTATTCTATCAACTTCGGAAGAATGAAAATGGTTTCACATTTTGGCACAAGGTCAGCAATTTCGAGCAAGGGAGTATGTCGATTGCATCCATTCAGTACTCTGCTAGTACTAATTTGATAAACTCCCGAAAGGATGAAAGGCAAATGCGAAGCCGGTGGAATTTAAACAATAGAACGTAAAGACGTATTATTACTACTACTACTACTACTACTACTACTACTACTACTACTACTACTACTACTACTGCTGCTGCTGCTGCTACTACTACTACTACTACTATTATTATTATTATTATTATTATTGCCTTTTCACAGCTTCTGACGCTTGACAACAAAAAGAGAAGAAACGTACTACGTAAATACAAAATCACATAACAAGGAATACCAGAGGTAAAGGAATAGCTAAAGCAAGATATCCTCACCAAAGCACAAAGAATCCACCGGTATGAGAAACGTCAACGTTTCTTTGAACAATACAAACAGTTCAACTGAAACCCCCAATCGATTCTCCCAAGAACTCGGCAAAAATATAATAGAAATCAATACAGCACCAACAATAGAAGTGGAAAAAAATATGGTCGGTGAAGGAACAACCTCAGAAAAGATATATTTATACAACGAACACAGCACCTGAACAACTGGAGAGATTACCCATACACTGCAAAAAACAAATAACTGGAAGGCATCCGGGCATGACAAGATTCCCAGCTTCTATTTTAAATATCTAACAATAACACATAAAAACCTGGCTAAGAGTTTTAATGAAATACTAGCAAAGTCAGAGACATTGCTTGTATGGCTCACGGAAGGGAAAATGGTCCTAATTCCCAAATACACCGAATCGGTAAACCCACAAAATTAAAGACCGATAGCTTGTTTAACTACAATTTACAAAGCTTTTACTGCAATAATATCGCAGAGAATGGGCAAACGACTGGGAAAAAACAGAAGAGGGAAAGGGGTACTTCAAGGGTTCGAACGGTTGTAAAGATCAGCTACTGATCAATTAGCCATAAATGAAGTCAGCCGCAGAGAGATGAAGGATCTACGTATGGCCTGGATCGATTACCGAAAAGATTTTTATAATATTCTCCAAAGATGGATCCTAGATATACTAGGCATGAATAAGGTAGCACCAATAATCATAAAATATATAAAACATTCCATGAATAAATCGCAAACAGCTCCAGATAATTAAAACCAAAGCCATCCCCATTAGAAGAGGAATCTTCCAGGGAGACACGCCGTTTCCTCTCCTTTTCTGATTGACACTGACACCTTCAGCTGATATGCTAAACAAAACTGGATGTGGATACGACTTTTGCGACAAAACAATCAGCCATTCCTTGTACATGGATGATCTAAAACTGTACGTTACGAATGATAAACAGCTGGAAAATTTATTACAGGCCGTACATATATATGCCAAAGAAATAAACATAAAATTTGGCTTAGAAAAATGCGCCAAAGCAACCGTGAAAAGAGGAAAACTAGTTAAGAGTAGCAACATTGCACTAGAAAAAGCAAAGGAACTAACAGAATTAGACCAAAGCTAAACGTACAAATATTTTGGAATCAATGAACTAGATACAACGCACGCAAATGAAAGATAAGAAAAATACACTATAGACGAGTTAGAGTAATACTGGAAACAGAGCTCAATGCTAGGTATTGACACTCCAGCCGTGCCAGTTATAAGTTACAGCTACAATATTCTTAACTGGAATATAAATGATCTAATCAAAATAGAAAGGAAAGCAAGGAACATAATGACAGGTTTTATGTTACAACACACAAAATCTGACATAGAAAGGTGTTATATATAAAACGTATGGAAGGAAGGGTAGAGGCCTTATGCAGCTAGAAAACTATTGAAAAAAAACCCACCATAGGACTACAGAAATACCTACTTCAGAATCAAACAAAGCTAATAGAAATAGCCACAAACAAAACAGAAAAATTGCTTTTGTCTTTAAGGAAGCTGACAATTTCAAAAATAAAGCCATGGTACCTAACAACTATGAAGAAAAAGAAGAAACAGCAAACGCTGTAAAACAACTGAAATCCAAACCCACACTGGAACAGCAAGAGATCACGAGGAAATGATGGCAAGAAAAACCTTTGGGTTAACGAATGAAAAAGTTTTCGTTAGTTTGAGCTCCAGTTATGTCTTTCAGTTTTCCTTTCTGTTGTAAACAGAACATCAGCCTTCGTCGTTGATTGCAATTTAACGTCAATCAATGTGGCTTTGATAAAAACAAAATTGTACTTCAATGTTTTTGTGATAGGTTGATATGATGATAAGGAAACAGCGTTTGTTCAACACAAATTTAAATGACCACACTGCACCAACATGATATACACAAATATAATATAGATCTAACACAGACGAATCTCATCAATGCCATTCTAAATACCACTATTTTCAGGAAAACTTACTCTTATTGTCATTGTTTCATTCATATTTTCGCCCGCGATAATCCTTTCGCAGTCCATAGAACTCTATAAGATATTCTCTTATTTTTTCATGCTGATACTGCATTGACTGTTACCTATTTTTATATGGTTCTTTATTGAATAGGCTGGGGTGTTGTAATGTTTTTGTAGTGAGAGATTCTTTACAATTTAATGTAAGCTTCTTGTCTCAAAACCTATTTGATATTGAGTGCTTGGATATCTTCTATTTCTGTGCTTCTTTTATCTCCCTTTGTTTATCGGTGTGTCTTTTTCTTGAAGATACGAGAATCATTGTATTTTATTTTAAATATTTATTTGTACTTCGATTCTTCACGTTTTCCTTTGGGTTTAGAGTTTCTAATATGAGACCTTTTGTGAGACTATCGATTTCCCTCTGTGATTACTGAGCCGGCTGCATAGAATATCTGATTTATCTTGACGATATTAATCTCCGCATATATTTCCACTATATGTATGATGACCTAGTTTGCTTTGCTTTTACTTTTTGCTATTTCATCATTAACTTTGATCTTTCTGAATGTCTTTCGTTGATCCGTCGTAAGATATTCTATTGATTTAAAATCTTTAACGGTTTCCCTGTTTATATTCTTGTCGTATTTTATTATTTCACTTTAGATATTTCTACTCCTAGATTTTTTGCATTTTCTCTCTGTTCATATTTGCGTTTCTATACATTACGCTCAACTTCTTTTTTTTTATGAATATATTGTATGAATGCTGGGACTGTTTTGTTGTTTCATTGTTTATTGAGTTTGCTTGATTGTTACAACTTCATTTCTCTGATTTGTTTTCTCGATGTTTATACTTTTAAAGATATTATTTTCGTTGCTTTAACTTCTGAGGTTGTTTATCAACGTCAGATGCAATTCTTCCATGTGCACGCTCTCTGTCTCTCTCCCTATATATATATATATATGTATATATATATATATATATATATATATATATATAATATATATATATATATGTATATTATATAAATACACACACACACACACACACACACACACATATATATATATATATATATATATATATATATATATATATATACTGTATGTTGAATTTTCATGTCATGTATGCTGAATATTGTAGTAGTTTAATTTTGATACTAAAGTCTATTTGTAAAACAGGTTTGTTGAATGGAAATGAATTCCACTCGAGTCTATTTATTCCATTTCCTGTTTATTTATTATATTTACGGTTTAATGTGCAGTTCTCTTCATATATATTAGTATTATTTCCATAGAATTCTGCTCTCTGTTTCATTTCTTACGATGCACATTATTTTCTTTAATTTCTGTTTTACGTATCACTTTGAAATATTCTTTGCGGAAAAAATACGCCCAATATGAAACTGACTTATAAATTATTACCAAGTTTTGAAATTGTGGCTAAGGTTAGCAATATATCGGTCACTAGGCGGTGGCGAATGACAACAATATTGATTAGTACGTCGAAGTAAAAAAATGAGCTGAAGATTTAAAGAAACGCCTGTAAGAGAGGTAATATATACAAGTGCGATCACTTCGGCTATAAAAGGAGTGGTGTAAGAGGTTGATATATTGATACTAGAGAAAGAAATATGCTTACAGTAGGGCAAATAGCGGGTGAAACTGATGATGGGCTTGGAAGTAAAAGCGCAGGAAGTGTTGGCAACGAAAGATGGAGATGTAGACAAATTTTTTCAACAAGATAGAGGTTAGAACTGTGACAGAGGGAATTATGGCCAAGTCAACTGATATGGAAATGCTCAGAAAATCCAGAACATCGCATTCTATTGCTCTCGTTTTTTGTGTATATATAATATCAGTCGACCGATTGAGTAATCGGAAGCATAGACATTTATATTTATAGAGTAATTAACCCCCACCCCCCAGCACACACACCTCAATCATTACAAGCTTGTGGTGTAATCTAAAGCGACAAATTTACGAGAATGGACGCCGATTTAGGATCAAGGATGAACTGTGGATGGCAATGGTAGATGTAACCCGTGGTATAACATCAGATTAGACCCAGAAGGTAGCATGTTCCTTGGAACAGTGCCTTTTCCAACATATCTCGACAAACCCTCATATTTCCCTTACTAACCAGTTCACGTATATATTTTTCGAACACTGTTTATTTCTTTATTCTTATTTCTTCTTCGGTTATGCCTCTATTTATTCATTTCAGTATATACACCAAGCAATTAAATCGGTATTTTTTTAGTGCATGAGTTTTAATTAAACCTCAGTAATAATTTGAGAAAGTGAAAGTTAAAATAAATTTGGTAAATGGTCATAGTTTCTGTGTTGCTTTACGTAACCTCAAGTTTTTCACATGCAACACACAGATAACTGTTACCGCCATTCTGGGAAAACTTCGTTGAATTTCAACGAGTGGGTTTTCAATAAAAGACAAATTACAGCGTTAATAGTTTGAAGGGCAGTGTATATATATATATATGTTAATAGGTTGAAAGGCAGTCCCTCTCTCTCTCTCTCTCTCTCTCTCTCTCTCTCTCTCTATATATATATATATATATATATATATATATATATATATATATTATATATATATATATATATATATATATATATATATATAATATATATATAAAAGTAAATAAATGGCACCACGAAGCACCGATATTTATTGGAAAATAGCGAACATAATAAATACGACGCTAATGTATAGTTTCACTGCGTATATATATATATACTAGCAGTATATATTTTTAGAGAGTTACTTCCCTTATATAATAGCGAAAAAATACATTAAAATGGAGAAAATGATGGTAATTTCTTTTTAAAATCGTAGACTCATCGTAGACGCGCGCTAATACCCAGAAGGGCTGGATATGAATCACGACTATAAGATACCCGGCTTTGGTTAAACTGCACCGCAAATGTGAGAGTAGTTAGGAATCTAAATCGTAGGAGACAGACACACTACTTCACTTTTATATATAAAGATTTGTGCAACAACTAAAACATTCGGTTGTGCAAATTGTTTGCACAGGAAACCTGCTCTGTGTGGCGGTTTTTGCCGTTTTTGTGGATCTGTTTCAGCTTTTTTAGCGATTTCTGTTTTGGCGACTTCAAGCCATGAAGTCGTTGTTCTAAAAGAAGGCTGGTCTCCTTGACAACGCTTTACGACGTTGATTTCCCTACCCTGCCTTCCCCACAGCTTCACGAGGGAGGGAAGAAGGGGAGGAGCTACACAGGTGCAAGTGCGAACATGAACGCCAACGCCGCCACCGACACACGAAAAAATTGGAAGAACCCAGACGACAGCTTCAGCCACCACCACCACGACCAACACCATCACCACTACCACCATGACCACCACCACCACTACGCCCATGACCATCACCACCACCATCACGAATACCACCACGACCACGACCACGACCACCATCATCACCACGACCACCACCACTACCATCACCCCCCACCACCACCACCACCAACAACAACAACAACACCACCACCACCACCACCAGCACCACAAACACGACGACCACCACGACCACGACCACCATCACCACTACCAGCACCACCGTGCTACTACCACTGCCTCCACCACCACCACCACAATACTATGCCTCTGCTCTCTCCTTTTGGCTACTAAATCCATTACCATACTTCACAAGTACCATCGCCATACAATATTGCCTTCAAAAGTTTGTGTTTGGATAATATTTTTAAAGTAAAATTTGTGCAACAACTATAACATTCGGTTGTGCAAATTCTTTGCACGGGAGTCCTTCCCTGTGTGGCGTGTTTCCCGATTCTGTAGAATTTGCTTTCGGGCTTTCTTAGCCATTTCTGTTTTGGTGTCTTCAAGCCATGAAGTCGTTGTTCTAAAAGAATGCTGGTCTCCTTGACAACGCTTTACGACGTTGATTTCCTTACACTCCCTTCCCCACAGCTTCACGAGGGAGGGAAGAAGGGGGAGAAGCAACACAGGTGCAGGTGTGAGTATGGACGCCAACTCCACCGCCATCGACACACGAAAAAAATGCGTTAAAATGGAAAAAGATTATGGTAAATTATTTTTAAAATCGTAGACTCATCGTAGACGCGCGCTAATACCCATACGGGCTCGATATGAATCACAACTATAAGATACCCGAATTTGGTTAAACTGCACCGCAAAATGTGGCAGTAGTTAGGAATCTAAATCGTAGGAGACAGACACTCACACAAAGTCACTTTTTATATATATATATATATATATATATATATATATATATATATATATATATATATATATAATATATATATATATATATATATATATATATATATGTGTGCGTGTGTGTGTGTTCAGAGATGAATTAGAAGCAGGAAACGTGTTATAAACAATATCGAACACACACACAAACTCTCTATATGTGCTTTGCTATTTCACCTACGCTTCTGTTATAATCCATAAAATGTTGGATTGTCGTAACACCGACTTCCGTATACGGTATCCTTAGTAAAACCAGTAAATACACGACTATTTCTCACCGCCCTTTCTTTTATTGGCCACACAAGGCCAAACACTGAGGGGATAGCACATGTTGGGGACAGTAAAACATAGATGGAAAGAATGAATTAGATAGAATGATAAATGAAATGAAGCCGTTCGGCCCCACCTCCGACCGACTTCATGTTGGTAGTGTCGTTGCTTCAGCTGTTGTTCTTGAAATTGAAGATGCTGCTCTTGTTGTCCCTTTAGTTGCTGCTGCTACAGTTGTTGTTCTTTCAGTTGCTGTTGTTACTGTTTTTGTGACTCGAGCAAAGTGACCAATGAATTTTCCATGATTGT
>NC_043005.1:102702962-102712962 GCF_006345805.1 Octopus sinensis | reverse complement strand
AGATAGATAGATAGATAGATAGATAGATAGATAGATAGATAGATAGATGATAGATAGATAGACAGACAGGTAGATAGATAGATAGAAAGAAAGATAGATGGACATATACTTACGCTTAAAAATAAATGGGTAAAAAATTAACATAGGTAATAAAGTGATTGGATGTAATAATGTGACTTGCAATGAAAAATATCGTAAATATTTTGGAATACTCAAATGCCAACTGTGAACAAGTCGTCGCTTATTATGATACATTAGGGAATCATTATTTGCAGATTATTTGTCGATGTTGTCATAAAATAATCGTTAGACTAAAGTACAACATTGTATATGATTGCCGAAGGAAAACATTTGTGCCTGGACACTGTCTTCGTTAGTAGTCCAAGAGGGAAAATAACATCCATTTTAAAACATACGTTTGTATATAGCATGAAGCAAAATATATATTTCTTTATTGCCCACAGGGGGCTAAACATAGAGGGAACAAACAAGGACAGACAAACGGATAAAAGACAAAATTGACCTCGGCGGAATTTGAACTCAGAACACAACGACAGACGAAATACCTATTTCTTTACTACCCACAAGGGGCTAAACAAGGACAGACAAACGGATTAAGTCGATTATATCGACTCCAATGCGTAAGTGGTACTTATTTAATCGACCCCAAAAGGATGAAAGGCAAAGTCGACCTCGGCGGAATTTGAACTCAGAACGTAGCGACAGACGAAATACAGCTAAGCATTTCGCCCGGCGTGCTAACGTTTCTGCCAGCTCAGCAACAAAATTTTTGTTTCAGGAAACTTTTGAAAATTCGTTCCTAAGATTTTAATATAAATATCTGTAAATAGTGAACTATTTTTTCTTTTTTTTGACAAAAAAATTTAGGAATATATGTTGCATTTAGAGTTAGGAATTATGTTGTTTAACAACATTTGTAAAAGAAAGCTAGTTATTCTGACATTATCAAATACAAAAAGAAAACAATGAAAAAACTAAAGACGTAAAAATGAAAATGAAAAGATTTAATCGTGTTTTTATCTAGCATGCTCAATTCTTCTTTGCAGGTGTCATAAATTCAAAGATTTTTTTGCCTCTTTCTCCTGTTAACTAGGCTGTTAATATCTTCTTCTGCTGAAAATATATGCTCTAAACTCACAGGGCAAACCTTTGAACTGAGAATTCTCTAGTTTCATAAATTTTTAGTTCACTAAAAGTATCAGTATCATATTCTAATTCCTTGGGTTCCTTAAGTGCATATTGCAGGTCGTGTTCCCAATTTTCTAAACTCAATCCAACTATTGTTTTTTCAAATGAACCTTGAATACTGTATTTGTAGACCCATATTTTTCCAGCTATTTACAATTATCCTATTTCTAATTTGGGTGAAGTATGTGTGCCATGCGTGTTCACGTTTATGCAGGAGCCATCCTTATAGGGTAGCTCTCGTTTATAGTTACTCTGATTAATAGGGGGCCCTCTTTAATGTATTTGTGTACAAAGTATTGCTTATATATGCAGGGAGAGAAGGCTTCGTCCCTAACGTTTAAGATGTTGTTTTTATACATAAATACATATATATATATATATATATATATATATATATATATATATATATATATATATATATAGGCTTTGCAATTACAAACACATTACACTACAGAAAATTATAAGCACCGATTTCAATCAAATTGACAAAAAAGAATTCAAAACATGATTAATATAATCCTTTCTAAGTTGGGTAAAAGGCCTGATATTTTAGGCCCTCTTCAGTGCAAACTGAGTTGTCCAGGACAACGCAGTCCTCCACATCCAGCAACAGCCAGTCAGAATGAACTAGATGAGCCTTCAAACTTGTAAGAGACCACATTTGATACAGGTCGGCTGGAGAGTAGAAAGGCAGTAGGAGTCGTTTGCATACCACCAGAGATATAGCAGCATGGGAGTCCTGTCCTACATGCTAAACGCCACGAGACCCTGATTGCATGCTGGGAACAGAACAAGCTTCCATGCGATCTCCGCGATGCTGTCATTATTACACTGTGCAAAACAAAGAGGAAATGTCAGACTGCTTAAACGGCCGGGAGATCACCCTGCTTTCCCTTGTAGGAAAAGTACGAGCAAGATAACTCCTCAAAAGACGTGTTCTGTCCATCGCCGAAAATCACCTCACAGAAAGCCAATGTGGTTTCAGAGCCAACAGGGGCGCATCAAATATCGTTTCCGTTCTCAGACATCTCCAAGAAAGTACCGAGAGGGAAACAAAACACTTTACGCAACATTTGTCGATCTGACAAAATCATTCTATACTCCGAGCAGGTGAGGTCTGTGGCAGATCCTAAACCAACTCGGCCGGCCCCAAAAATTTCTAACCATGAACATCGTGCTTCACGATGACCAACAAGATCAGCGACATATCAGAGCCATTCCTCATCAACATCGGTGTGAAGCAGCACTGTATCCTGGCACCAACTCTTTTTAGAATTTTCTTCAGCATGAGGCTCAAGCAGGTTACTGCAGATCTCGAGGCTGAAGATACCGTTTACATCAGATACAGTCTGGAAGGCGGTCTTTTCAACCTCCGGCGCCTAGAGGCCCACACCAAGATCCAAGAGTAATTGATCCAGGATCCTCTTTGCAGATGATGTCACACTTGTCGCACACACAGAAAGAGCGCAGCAGCGAATCACATCCTGCTTCGTAGAGGCCGATCAGTATTTCGGACTGGAAGTAAGCTTGAAAAAGGCTGAAGTCCTACACCAACCAGCTCCCCAAGAAGAGTGCATCCCTCCCCACATGACCATTGCTGAAAAAGAACTCAACTGAAGTCGGAACAGCAATTTATTTATCTTGGGTGCGAGTATCGTCAAGGAAATTGACAACAGCCTTGCAAAGGTAAACAAAGCATTTGGCAGATTAACAAGTGTATGTGAAACAACAGGATCAACACAAAAGTCAGCGTCTACAGGGCCGTCGTTTCCATTACGCTCCGGTATGGCTCTGAGTCCTGGGCCCCCTAATGCTATCATCTCAGGCTCCTCGAACCTTTCCGCCATCGCTGCCTTCGTACCATCTTCAACATTTACTGGAGCGACTACATCACCAAAACTTGAGCAAGCAAAGGTCACCCGCCTAGAAGCCATTTTACTTAAGACACAACTGCGTTGGGATGAGCACGTCGACAGGATGAAAGACCACTGCCTACCCAAGATTTCTGATAGTGGGTTATTCAGTTACGTTGATCAACTACTCCATATTCTATCGACCCCCAAGGTTTAAAATTAAATCTGCAACAGAATATGCACTCACCTACCGAAGAAATACGGTTTCAACATTTCGTCCGGCATGTTAACAATATTCCAATCTCACCGTTCTGATTATTGATATCATGACATGCAACAGGAGTTGCTGAAAGTTTTCTGGCTTTGTGTAAAATAAAATACAATAGTATCAGTTAGTTATGATTTCTTCAACATATTCCTCTCTCCGATTCACACATTTATCACAGCGGTACTTCAGTTTTTCTAAGCCCTGTAAAAGAACCAGGCTTTTCGCGACTCCCTAAAAGCTAAGAACTTTCAAGCACCTCATTGTAATCTGAAATGATGATACCCTTGAAGATCAAATGTACCTACATATTGAAATAATTTATCTGCTTCAATTTGTTTGGATTCTCTTTACATTGATCGTGCCCTCAACTTTATCTTCCATTGCATATCAAGGTTCTTTTTAATGACAACGACTCTCAGCCGATAACCATTTACTATCTTTGCAGGGTCCCCATGTCGTTACGTGCAGATCGCCCTCCAAATCAGAATATCACTAACCAGCTCCGTTTACGTAAGTAGTGTCTAACAAAACGAATTATTTCTCTGATAATTTAATAGTTTATTGTATAATATTTACTAGCGTATTTTGGTGGGAAGGAGTTTCCAGAAATATGCAGGTGAAAGGATCTGGCCTAGAGGCTAGAATGTTCTGTTCATAGCATAAGGTTACAAATTCAATTTCTGGACCGTTGCCAGACACTTTATTTCATCTTGCTCGTGTCTACTAAGCTGTAATGAGTACCAAGCGTCTATTAAGCGTTTGTCACATCCTGGTTAGTCTGTTGAGTCAAGGGTGAGAGAAATGAGAAGTTACCGACGCCTGCTCGCGACTACATAGGCACCTAAAGCAATCAGCGAAAACGTGGTACATGTTATCAAGTCATTACTCGCTCTCTCGCAATGGCAGTCTGCACATGTGTGTGGGTGTGCATTTGTGTGCGTGTGTGTGTTGTACGTGTGTATATGTGTATGCGTGTGTATGTGTGTGTTTCTGCTTGTCTTCTACCATCGCCCGACAACCGGTGTTGTTGCATTTACGTATCCGTAACTTAGCGATTCGGCAAAAGAGTTCGATAGAATTAGTACCAGGATCGATTTATTCGGTTTATGTCCTGGCAAATTATTCTTACTGAACCTGAATTCCGTTACTCGACGAAAGTTATTAATTTCATAAACTCTGTGAACGTAGATTACCCTGAAAAATTTATTTGCTGTCCAAGGGCCCCTGTTGTAAATCCTAGTATCAGTTTCTGTAGATACTATCCAGTACTCGAAAAACTTGAAAATTTTTAAACACCATTTCTAACCTCAACAGAAAATGTAGTAAGCATTGAAATACAAATAATTTATTCGATACCTTCTCTTAGACAGATCGCATTTATAAACTTGCATCATTCACAAAAATATATAGATACTGATGACTTAGCAGCGATGGAATAGAAATACTTTTAACAGGTTTTTAGAAAGCCGGGTTTCATGGAATTATTCGAAGTATCAAGTCGCAAATGTACCCAGTATTTATTGTTCTTGTAGAAAACTTTTCCAAAGAGTGCACCAACAACTAAAATTAACATTAAAATGTAGTTTTAAATTTTTGTTTGCAGAAATGGAATGTTATTGTATTGAAATGAATAAATCTCTCCCAAATTTCATGATAACATATATTTCATGCTGAGTGCTAATGATACCAGTAGTAGTAGTAGTAGTAGTAGTAGTAGTAGTAGTAGTAGTAGTAGTAGTAGTAGCAGCAGCAGCAGCTGAAGCAGCAGTATAGAAACTTGCCAAATAAAAGTGTTGGTATAAAACTTCCACCTCCAAAACTCGTAAGAGTATAGTGTTGAAAGAAACATGAAACTAGAAAAAGAAAGAAAGAAAGAAAGAAAGAGCGAATGAAAAAAGGGAAAGAAAAATTGCATTGAATTTAAAGACTAACAAGTAAAGAAAAAGAAATAGAAAGAGAGAAAGAATGAAAGAGGAGAATAGGTTGGTTTCTTGAGAATCGATTAAAAACAGACGGATATGGGTGTTTTCCAGAGAATCGACTAGAAAGGGAGATATAGTGAAAGCATCTTGAATTATCTTACTTTTAACACATTGGTTGTTAGTGCTGACAAGCGGAAATTAAATGTTTGATGGATGAGTTCGGTCAACACCGTAGCTTGGACCTTTCTATATCAGGAGTTTTTCGTTCGATCATTCCAGAACACACACAGAAAAGTACGGCTCCAATGAAATGATATTATATTTTATTTCAGTCTTTCTCTTCTATTAGTTAACACATTCTTAGTATACTAGTATGTAAGTATGCATAGGTGCATATAACATGAAGCATTTATACATACATACTCGCACACACATAACTATAAAGCTATAAATATAATATATATATATTATATAAATATATACATATATATATATATGTATTTATAAATGCGCGTGTATGTATATATATATATATATATATATTTATATACATATATATATATGCATATATAAATATATACGTGGGTGTGTATGTGTGTGTAGGTGTGTAAAATGAATGTAAACTACGTACCATTCTGTGTACCATCGCAGCAATTTTTCAACGGATTTAATTTGCTTTGGCTTTTCTCCCATTGCCAGTGAATGAATTCCATGAATGCATTTTCTGCGTTGCAACCAGAATGGCGTCTATAATGATCTTCCCGATCGTAGCCATTTGCTGGTTACAAAATACCCATCGCTTCAGCAGAAACTTCTCGCTTATCTTATAAACACACATAGGCTCTAATGTAAATAAAGTGCATATCATATATATATATATATATATATATTATATATATATATATATATATATATATATATGCATGTATGTTATATATATGGCAAGGGTGAGAAACAGGGAAGCATACGTAGGTTTGTATGCTTGAATGTATGTATCCACAAAAGATATGTGGAAGAAGGATAGGATATGTGTCAGAGAGTGATGGAAGGAATTCTTGAGAAAATACAATAAGATTTGTAATATGAAAAATGCCCATTGCGAAATACAAAACGGCATGCATTGAATTACAAGATAAAACGTGTAAAGTGGAATAAAAAAAACAGACAAACAGACATAAAAGAATATATACTTACATATGCGAAAGTAAGTATACATACGTACTGGCATACATATATGTGTATGTGAAAGTATTTATGTGTGTGTATACGCACACGCATGCACACACACATACATCAGACTACATATATATATGTATACACACACAGACGCACGAACACGTACGGTAAACAAATCGTTTATTTGACACATAGCAACACCTCTACATCTACCAGCACTTCATTTATATGTATGTATGCATCTGTAGGCATATGTATATATATATATATATATATATATATATATATATGTGTGTGTGTGTGTGTGTGTATGTATATATGTATATATATATATATATATATGTATATATATATATATATGTGTGTGTATGTGTGTATATATATATATACATATATATATATACACACACATATATATATGCTACCATACATATGCATGCATGCATAATATGTATGCTCGTGTGATTGTATACATTTGTATCTATAGAGGCAGGCATGCATTCTTCCATAAATGCATACATATACACATGTACACTCTAAAGCAAAGGGGAAGGCGGAGGAGAAATGAAAGAAAATATGAATGATTCCAGATAAATAGCAATAGAAATATGGAAGGAAAGCAGGAGATACGGAGATAGTGTTAGAGAGAATATAAGAAAGCGAGAGAGAAAGAAATAAGAAATATGCTCATTTGTGTAGAATAATAAACTAACTGCCCTCCATTCGTCAGTGACGGAGTTGCTGCGTTGTATAACTGAAGGACGTCCGAATATCTATTCTGTAGAATTTAATCTAACCTGATCCACTGAGATTCAGTCTTATGTTGCCCGTGCATAAATAGAACACCATCAATCTGTCAAATGATTCTTCAAGACAGTACTTCCTATATCCCATGGGTCACAATATAGAAAGTGTTACAAAAGTGTATAAAGGTCTATGTATGTTCAAACCCTTACTCACACCATATGAGTCTATATATGTATATGTGTGTGTGTTTGTGAGTGTGTGTATATGTTTGCGTGTAAGCATACGTGTGTGTAAAAAGAGAGAAGGAATTTGCTATTTATATGACCATATATACACTTTACAGCTTTCTGTCTATCTATCTATCTATCTCTATCTGTCTAACCTATCTGTCCATATATAAATATATATAGATGTTGTGTGATATATATATATATATATATATATAATATATATATATATTATATATATATATACATTTATGTATGTATATATATTTGCATGGTCAATACATATGTGACGTATACAAACATGGAAGCATAGAAATATAAGTTGTGCTGCTACACATTTCTTCCTCATATACATATTCCACTCATAAGTTGCTGATCAACTCAATAAAACACTTGCCCAACTTCTCAAGCATGGGATCTGACCTGGAACATGCAAGTCGCCGAATTGTGAATATCTATTCAGATTTTTACACATTCCCTTGCACGTAAAGTTTTTTTGCGTGCAGAGATCAGTTATGCTTCCACTCAGAATTCAAATTATAAGTCGCTGCCCAATATGACAGCTTGCGATGGCGGGGAAAATATAATAAACTATACATATGCACTCAAACACGGCACACATGCACATACATATAACCCCAAATCTGTATATATATATATATATATATATATAAGGGAAAAAATGTACGTACGCCGCAATATATATATATATAATACAAAATGGGAAAAGAATGCAAAACATCCGGACAACTGAGTGATACAAAAAGCGAAAACAAAACATCCAGATACACGATACAAAATAAAGGACGGGTCATTCGAAGCTTTTGATACTCTGTCAAGAACGGGATCATCCTCGCAATTTCGGCTGATTAGTCTTGAAATTGCTCCAACCTGGCCAGCCCCAAGGAAAAACTAAGCTAAGTGCATTAGATTCCTGGAAAAAAGCTTTGAATGTATATGAAAATGAGGACGGAAAAACAGACGATATTGTCCCTTTTTGTATCACCTAGTTCTCCGGATGTTTTGCGTTCTTGACCCATTTTGTATTATATATATATATATATACAGTTAGAACCACAAATTTACATAGTGACAAGGGAGATAATTGCGATTTCTCTTTTGTTAGTGTATGAAACATTTAGCTCTTATTTCTAGCAATAAAGGTTGTACCCAACAACCTCGGTCATGATTAGTGGCAACTGAACTTTTCCGATTTGGTTTTACATTGCATGCAGCTGAACAACTGTGCATTAAGTTCGGAAATGTAAGGCGTTCTCTACCCTGATTGGTACATATTGTGATGAACCACAACTAACAATATTAATTCCGACCCCACAGAAATGGCTGTTGGACTTATAACACCTTCCTTCCAACCCTTTCATTTTCTCATTCGTTTGTAAGTTGGACCTTCTAAAAAATGTCTTTATATTTATAGATATAAATTCAACATCTGAAATTTTCCACCTTTTGTTTTCTCTCGAATTGCATGTATACATGTACACATATTGTGAATTTAATAACCAAATTATTATATTTAATATATTTAATATATTCTATGTATCTAATTTGTTCATCCGCATGATTACCTCTATGTCCGCTCAGCATGATACCTCACACAATCATTTATTACCTTGCCCAATCGATCTACCGTAAAGAGATTAGAGTCGAAGTTTGAATCTTTTGAGCACTACGAACTGCCTTCTATACAGAGAATATCTGGATCTAATCTGTGGATTATATATATATATTATATATATATATATGTATACGTATGTTTACGTATAACTACACAAATATATGCACGCATACACATGTATGTACATATATACATATATGTATAAATATATATGTATGTATTATATATATCTATATATATATATATATATATATATATATATATAGTATATATATATATATATATATATATATATATATATGTATGTATATATATATGTATGTATGTTTATCGCGTGAGATTTTATGTGTTTCAGTGTGAAAATGTAATCTCACATGGAAATTGAATTAGATGAACAAGTCTACGATTTCAGATATATTTCATAGTTAAGCAGAATGTCGAGAATGAATAATTGGGTGTAAATCGAATAATTAAAAAAAGAGTCATACCTTCCAATATTGAAAAAGACTTATTGAACACACAGAAAGTGAAATGTGGTAAAATATGATATTTTGTAATATATATATATATATATATATCTGTGTGTGTGTGTATGTATATATATATAATATATATATATATATATATATATATATATTATATATATATATAGTCATTGCAAGTGTGTGTGTACTTGATACCACTAATGATATTTAACCGAACATCACACATGTAATTTATGTATCTATTTATGAGCTGTATAGAATTCTACTTTTGGTTAGCTTCTGATTACATGTTCGCTACCACATCCAAGAAGTAGGAACTGAATAAGCCTGACCTTACACTTTTCTAAAGATAAGCATAGCAATGGGAGAGTGCACGCACTGGTACGAATACACACACACACACACACACAAACATATACGTAATTTATGAATGATTTGATAGCGGTATATACTTCAGTGGGAGCTGCAGTGTTATTA
>NC_043005.1:102697962-102700462 GCF_006345805.1 Octopus sinensis | reverse complement strand
GAGATAGGAATACAGGGAAAGCGTTGGACGTGATATAATGCATGTGACTGGTGTGCATATATATATATATATAATAAACATATACATATATATACATATATACAGATAGATATTAAGATAGACAAATCGATTACTAACAATATATTCTTCTAAAAGCAAATTCACATTATTAGTTTGAGTCGCAATTAAAAGCTAATTTGAGTTAAAATTTAAAGTATTTCAAAATTCGAAATCTTCCGAATGAGAGAAGTTCCTATCTCGCAAAAGTATTAGAATGTATTCGATATATAATATAAATTGTTCACTCGAAAGAAAAAAAAAAATTTTCAGTTGTAAATTCTCGTAGAATGTTCTGTAGACGACATAAATGAAGAAAGTATTGGGGATATTCCATTCCACTGCTGCCATACGTGTATATGGGAATTTGTGCGAGTTAATTTACGTATCTATACACATATATTTACGCATACATATACGCGCGAACGTAGTTTTGTGGTAAAACGATTGCTTCCTAACCACGCTCTTCCGGGTTCACTCTAGCTGCGTAGCACCATAGGCAAGTCCCTTCTACTATGCCCATGGATCGACCAAAGACTTGTGAAATGAATTGATAAAGAGAAGTGAAAGAAAGCCGCTGTGTGTTTACAATCCTAGCCATTCTACAACCTTCTACAGCTCAACTGATGTTAACTCGACTTCATTATTTTATTGTGGTTGTTTTTCTTCTGTTTCCCCAGCCATAGCATTAACCGTGTCCTTTGATTCTGCAGCTACGTTTCTTTCTCTTCTGGACCTTCACTTCTCCTCATAACCATAGACCTTGAAACTCCTCAAACTCCTCATCGACCGTTTCCTGATGCTTCCACGTTTGTTTAAACCCTGTACAGTCCTTCATCTTATTATCCCTAACCTTTTCCCTCCAGCTGAAATATACTTAGGTTGCTATCTCTATGCATACTTAGATGTACCTGAATTTGCAACAGAAACGAGACTTCGTCCCTGATATGTTAAACTCTTCGTTTTTTACTTCTCGCAATATACGAGACTTTCCACAGGTTTGTACAGTTGTGCAGATGAACAAAGAACGATTTCACGTCATTTGTGAAATACTTTTATCTCTCCAGCCATTTCAATTCTATCACCCAGGAAATCTACAGTAACTTTCTAGACAATTCTCACTGTCAATCACTGCCCTCTATAAACACATCAAGCAGCACTTCTACACCGAAGATTACACCTCAATCGTCAACAAAAATTGTTGGGCCGTCTCTTACTCTCATTCTATTCGTTCCTGCCTTTTTTGCAGCCGCATCTACGACTATACAAGTTATGCCTGTTTCTTCATTCGACTGTAATAACCGAATCCTAGTCCAAGCTGATTTAACAGGACCTCCTTAAATTGACCCGACCTCTGCTTTCTTTTTATGATCAGGTCTCATTCAAAACTTCAACCAGAATTCTTTCTAACTCTTCACACTTCCTCTCTATTTCAATTTCCTCTGGATATTCAAACTCCTCCAGCCTGAAATTACCACCATTTCCTCTTTCCAAGTGCTGCCTTTAAATCATTTAAGCGTTACTGTTACAGTAGCTCTCTCTACTATATTCCGCCCTCTTACCTGGATCATTACACTTACTGGCTTCGTTGTCAAACCAATCCTTTCCTCATTATCATCATATCTTCTCAAGATCCAACTATCACACTTTCATCATTTCGAATTCCTTTAACTGCTCTCCCCCAGGCTCATCTAAGACTTCAAATTCTCCCTTTGCACCGTCTTATATAACATTAAAAAAACAAACTGACCGCCCTTTGTGTGACCGATTCAAGGATTTCTTTCGAGGAAACCAAACTAGTGTCTTTCGGTTTTACATTCCAAGGATCACTCTTGATGATATTCTTACTGCATTTGATAGACCTTCAAAATCTAAGCTTCACAGATATTTGTGTTCTATTTTTACAGCCACTTTCGGATTTATAATATAAATTCGATATCCTCATCTAACACACTGGATAAAAATACTGAACACAGATACGTATATATATGTTTAACTTAAAACCTTCTTCGAGAAATATACAGTAATCACTCGCAATTTCGCGGTTCACCTGTGGAGCCCTCAGTACATCACGGATTTTTCTGGCTGGTATATGTAAATATATATCGCGAACTACACAGTATATAATGAGTTTCTGCGACCGATAGATATTTACATTTTTAGATTTTAATTCACACCTAAAAATTATAAATTAAGAAATAAAAATATAGTACAGCACTTCACTGTATGACACGTTAATCAAAATACATTAAAAGAAAATGCGTAGTGTATCGTAGATGAGTAAACGAAGAATCGCACATACTGTATGGAAAGCGAAACTTGGGAGGCATGTGTGTGGTGTTGTTTTGCATTTGCGTGTAAAATTGTGAATTTCTTTCAAGCCCTACAATGTAGTCCAAGCGTTCTAAGGATTCTGGCAATGAATCTAAACGCCAGAGGAAGA
>NC_043005.1:102665462-102692962 GCF_006345805.1 Octopus sinensis | reverse complement strand
ATAAAAGTCGAAGTCGAACTGTATGTACTTGTCATATCTATATACATTAATCAAATCTGCATTGTGTTTGTTATACTTTGCTGTTGTAATATAAAGTGCATAAACACTTTTCTCCAGTATATCTGAACTACGAGAAATGTACAATTTTCCCCGTGTAAAGTGCAAAATCATATCTTTGATGAATTTCTTCTTGAATATCATCTTTCGAAAGTCTCTAATAATTGACGCTGGATTTTAGTTTTCTTTCTATAAATAAAAGGTACATTGTGTATATATATATATATAATATATATATATATATTATATATATATATATATATATGTGTGTGTAAATAAATGGAATTGAATGCAGATGCTATTCAAATTCTTTTACTTTCGACATATGTTTCGACGATAACATTGGTTTTATTCCAAAGGAATAAACGGTGTAAAATGCAATCCTCTCATCCAAAATTGTTATAATGTCTTGTCATTCAGATAGGCTCTCTTTCTTTCCCGATGAGAAATATTTTCGGCATATTTGGCATTAGAATTTTTTCTTTTGCCCTTGTTTATAAATTTAACCTTTAAAGGTAATTATGTCATTCACAACATATTTATATGCATTATTTATACAAACACAAATATACACACACATACAAGCACACACATACACCCGCCTACATACACCCAAATATATATATATATATATATATATATATATATATATATATATCTAATATAGGATAAAATTGATTCGAAAAAAAATTTATCAATGGCCAGCATATTAAAATATACCTTTAAAGGTTAAATTTATAAACAAGGGCAAAAGAAAAAATTCTAATGCCAAATATGCCGAAAATATTTCTCATCAGGAAAGAAAGAAAGCCTATCTAGACAACAAGACATTATAACAATTTTGGATGAGAGGATTGAATTTTACACCGTATATTCCTTTGCATAAAACCAATGTTGTCTTCGAAACGTATGTCGAAAGTAAAAGAATTTGAATAACATCTGCGTTCAATTCCATTTACATATATATATATATATAGATAGATAGATAGATAGATACATAGATAGATAGATAGATAGATAGATAGATATATACTTTACATCTCTAAAAATAGACAGACACACACACGTGTCTGTGGATATGTGGATGAGTACTATTAAAATAGTAAGATATAAACAAAATAATGCCTCATAATTGCTTGAAAGTTTACTTCCCATTTAAATGTATATATGTGGCTATATTTGCAGACATCTGTATGGGATTTTGTGTACGCATTTGAGTCTTATTTGTGATATTTACTTATTTTCTTGTTTTCACGATTTACTATTGTTTTAGCTAAACCTCTTAAAAATGTGGAATTTTACGAAACAAATAATCCTAATGAAACG
This sequence comes from Octopus sinensis, assembly GCF_006345805.1. Lineage (NCBI taxonomy): Eukaryota > Metazoa > Mollusca > Cephalopoda > Octopoda > Octopodidae > Octopus > Octopus sinensis. Next base: position 102,691,579 of record NC_043005.1, on the reverse strand, counting down.
AGGCTTTATATAAATACTTCGATTGTTTGGGCGTTGATGGTTTTAACTTCATGGAAATTATTTTCTCTCTTAAGAATCTATTCTTGAAATATTAAGAAAATAAAAATTGTAAAAATCTATGAAAACTACAATCGTTATTCAATGATAAATATCTTAGGTAATCATGTCTTATAGTATATCTCTAGATTTTATCTAATAGTTTTCTCATTTTCTCACGGAATTCCGAACGACGTATTATTTCCCTCTGAAACTATTTTGACTTAAGGCAAGATTTATTCGGCTAGAAAATAAATTTTACTTACTATATCATGAAGTAAATCCTAACTTGCATACTTACATACAAATCTTTCTGTCTGTTCTTTATCCCCCTAAGCTATATATTTATATCTATCTATCTAAATATATATATATATATATTTTGCAAAACTTCAGAAGATTTCAGAATTATTACTCGTAAATAAAATATATATTTCATTTAATAATTCCTTGTACATTGTAGTTTGGTAGTTCTTCATTTCCTACAAGCAAACAAGTAATGTTGCTATGGTAAGTCGGACTTCTGGGTAGGACAATAATCTATTAATACATATTTTATATAAAAACAGGCAAAATGTCTCGATACCATTCATTAAATCCCAATATTCTATGAAACATATATTTGTGAAACTTTACTGAAAAGTCGATGTGTTAATGCGTTTTATTTCGTTTTTTTTTCACTGCAGAATGACTATTTTGTGAAGAATATATGTTAATTTATTTCTAACTAGCAGTATCGCCCGGCGTTGCTCGGGTTTGTAAGGGAAATAACTATATAAGCATTTTTAGAGAGTTATAGACAAAAAATAGCAATAAAATGCAATAAAAATGGAAAAAAATTATGGTAACTTTTTTTTTAATCGTTGACTCATCGTAGCCATTTTAGAGAGTTACTTTTCTTATATAATAGCGAAAAAAATGCATTACAAATGGGAAAAATTGATGGTAATTTTTTTTTATCGTAGACTCATCGTAGACGCGCGCTAATACCCAGAAGGGCTCGATATGAATCACGTCTATAAGATACCCGGTTTTGGTTAAACTGCACCGCAAAATGTGGGTGTAGTTAGGAATCTAAATCGTAGGAGACAGACAACACACAACCTCACTTTTATATATATAGATATCCATTGTTAAAATATGATTAATTTTAAAGTTGTTATATTTTTACTTCTTCTTTTAAAACCCTCGATCGACCAGCTGAAAGTAAATCAATGATATAAACCATCTCAATAAAACGTTGAACAAAAAATGTGGTTTTTTTCGTATTTAAAACTTTTTGAAGTCTTTCAGGAAATTTCGACTGTTATTTCTGGAATATCGTACGGCAGTGTAGCAGTTTGCTCAGTGCTTCGGTTTCTAAAACATTAATTAACCTCGTTTTACCTGTCCAGGTATAATGTAGGGACTAACATTACTGAGGATAATGCAAATATATATATATATGTATATATATATGTATGTATGTATGTATATATGGAAAATATTTTAACGTCAGATTATCACCACAAGTGATATTGAATGTTTCAGGATCTTACCCCTGGTCAAAGGGTGGGAGATGTGCTGATGATAGAAATTCTCCATAAGAGAAAACGACGAAGTGAAGAATGAAGACACAGTGTGTGCTTTCATCTGGCAAGAAAAGAACATTCCGAAATATGACAATATCTGTTTCAACACGCGATTTCACATCAAGAATCCTTCAAAACAAATGTATAAACTGAATTTTAAAAAATTTTTAGTTTTCGCTATATGGTAGCATCACTTCTATGATAACCAATGACACACAGGGTTAATCTCTCTGCCGCCATCATTTCAATTGCCATTTCTCGGATGACTTATTCAGATCTTTATAGACGAACATCACAATTTTTTTACATCATGAAGAGCACCTTATTATTTCTGCTGTAGGCACAAGGCCTTGCAAATTTTAGGGAGAAGGGGGCTAGTCGATTATATTGACTCCATTGTGTAACTGGTACTTATTTCATCGACACCGAAAGGACGAAAGACAAAATTGACCTCGGTGGAATTTGAAATCAGAACGTAGCGGCAGACGAAATACCTATTTCTCTACTACACACCAGGGGCTAAACACAGAGGAGACAAACAAGGACAGACTTACGGATTAAGTCGGTTATATTGACCCCAGTGCGTAACTGGTACTTAATTTATCTCTTGCAACACTACTTGATGATTATCTGTACTAGGTTTGTGGCAGCATTTTATCGACCATTATATATACACCTGCTCAACACACACACATATACATATTATATACATATATACATATTATATATATATATATATATATATATATATATATACATATTATATACATATATATATATATATGTGTACACATTCACACACACACACACATAAATATATATATATATATATATATTTCATAGTTTATGAACAATGCCAGGTTATACACCCTATTAACTATGAATAAACTCGGTAGCGATAAATGTTACATTTAAATATATGACTCTAGATTTGTTAACCTATTGCGAGTTGTTTATGTCAGTGAATATTATTATAACATAAATTCGATGTATTCTCTGTAAAATTTGACGGAAGATGGATCATTATGCTAAATCAATGTTCTTTCTTAGCAGTCCAGATGAAGATAGAAACACTTGTTGTAAGTTATTAATTATACACTAAAAGTGTTGTTTAGGAAATATTCCTTAGATTTCCGTTGATTCATAACAAAGTAAAAAAAAAAAACAATGTGTTTTCGAAGATCTTCCTTTTTATAGTAATTTTGTGGTCGTTATTAAATATTCAGAATAAACACTTCTCTGTGTAGCATGTTTCCAACACAACAAAGGATTTTAACTAACCTTTTATTGTATCATTAGAAATTTAAACTGCTTCAGAGGCAAAACAACTACTAAATAATATTTTAATCATATCAGGGAAGCAAATTTTTGTGATGTGTTATAAATATTGCATTGAAGCTGACAAAAAATGGGAACAACTTTTCAAAACTCATTTCCTTTTATAATGAATGCATTTGTAATGCATTCACAGCTTTCATAAATGAAACGGAAACGACAAGCCGCCATTGTAATTGTTGCAGCTGATTTAAGATTTCCCAGATACATTTTTTTCATATCGGTGACTGCGAGGTGAGGAAACTAGAATATTTCAGAATTATTGTACAAAACTCACTCAGAGTGATGGGAAAATATAATTTATTTGAAAAAGAAACAAACATGTAGTATCTTTAAATTTCTTGTAACTGTTTAGTAAATGCTAACTTAATTACTATTTAAGGTAGATGCTTGAATTGGCGAATAAAATAAGAGCATTGATTTGAACTTTCACCGATAATATATTAGTTTTATTTAATTCATAGCCTATACACTGCATCACACATAGACACATAGACACATAGACACATACACATACACACACCCTATTTTAATAAATTTCCGTTAATCACGTTAACATTTTCATATATTAGCATCGTCTCCTATCCATCTAGTACCAATAATCAATGACCTTTTAGAAGAATATTCAATTGCCAATATAATAATTTCTTTATGAAATGAAATTAATATGAGCATATTTCTATAGAGTTCGTGAGATTTCCATAGTTCTGGGCGGAGAATGTTCACTCCTTCCCAACATTCCTCGAAAAATCACATTTATTCTTCTATAACAGAAATCTGTTGCTTACAGCAATGAACTATATTTTCATGTATGTTATTTTTTCTTGAGATTTTTCTTTTTTATCGCAGCAAAAGTCGTTAGAGAACTTTACATTCACAATTTCCTATCACGCATTTAGAATATTCCATCAACTTCTAAACAAGTAAGTAAATATATTGAAGTATCAATGCACATAACCTTAATTCTTAAACGTATTTAATTTAAGATTTATGACTTTTGATAAATGAATTCAGCAAGAGATGAACTTCAAAGAAACCGATGATGGAATGTGTTTCAATCCTAGAAAGGCACTACTTGACCCCGAACTTTTCTGAACTATTAAGAATAACACAGATTTCTGTTTCCGATCTAGAAATGATGAACACTTCTTAACTGCTGCTTAAAATTCAATATTGCATTTTTTTACTTGATCATTTTAGAATGGGGTTAAGAATGTTGATTAAACGTGACCTGGTCATTTTCTTGCAGAAAACAACAACCCAATCACACAAATCACAATCTACTAAGGTTAGAAATAGAATGATATTGCATAGATGATTCTTCGTCGCAGGCAAAGATGGTGTTATCACTGTTGAAACACCTTTAGTCATGTTTCTCCTCCATTCAGTGCTGATTCAAGAAATTGTGACAGACAACGAGACAACAAGAGATCATCAATCTAAATATCTTTCAGCATTCATCTTCATCTCTCTAAATTTTGACTTGAAATCTCCAAACTAGGTTCCATATTGGCCAGTTATCCATTTCAAGAGGTTGCAATGATTTCCAGAATAGTATTGGTAATCGATTCAGTTGAAGTAGTTCATAGTCAAAGTTTTAATTTTCGGTCATATCTAAAATCCATATTTTTGTTCGTGCTTTAATAATTTTGAACAAAACGTGAACCTAATGTGATTTAAATATACGCCTAAATTGCATTTCATTACATTTCTACTTTTATTACCCACCAAGAAAAAGCTACTTCGGAGACATCTTTCACAATGGTTTCCTGTTGAATTAGAATACTATTTTAATTACAATGAGCTTTCTGGTCCTGTGCCAAAAATTGAAATCAATTTAAATTGGTTTTGATGCGTATTGAAAGGCGGAGGCGAAATTCTCATGTCCTCCTCTGCGGGATGTCGGGAATTGGTGGATAAAAAGACAGAAAATCCATGATTCATGGCTTGCTGTTGTAGGAAGCAGAGTATAAAAATACTGAGCTATTATTAGGTCTCAGACTCGAGGAGAATACTAGTGACAGAATGGATTCTGTAAAAAACACCGAACGAATTGGAGGGGATGTTAAGACAAAGGAAGTATTAAGTCTTTTATCAAAGAAATTCATATATACTCTTTACTCTTTTACTTGTTTCTGTCATTTGACTGCGGCCATGCTGGAGCACCGCTTTTAGTCGAGAAAATCGACTCCAGGACTTATTCATTGTAAGCCTAGTACATATTCTATCGGTCTCTTTTGCCGAACCGCTAAGTTACAGGGGCATAAACACACCAGCATCGGTTGTCAAGCGATGTTGGGGGAGAAAAACAGAAACACACACACACACACACACATATATATATATATATATATATATATATACACACATATATACGACGGGCTTCTTTCAGTTTCCGTCTACCAAATCCACTCACAAGGCTTTGGTCGGCCCGAGGCTATAGCAGGAGACACTTGCCCAAGGTGCCACGCAGTGGGAATAAATCCCGGAACAATGTGGTTGGTAAGCAAGCTACTTACCACACAGCCACTCCTGCGCCTATATAGGTAAAGTTTTATAATCTTCGGCTTTGATCCTCATCGATTTATGAAATATATATCAATGATTTAAAGTTAAAGGAAACGAAATTATATAAAATGTTCTGAAGCATTGAAACTATCAGAATTAATCTAATATCTGTAGTAATATGTCTCAAACACCATTGTCTAGTAAATTCATTTGCATTTCAAGACCAAAACAAGTTCTTACTAAATTATGCTTAAAAAACAGACACACTTTCAGACGGTTGGATGTCGTTTATAATCTGCTCTATCTGATATGCGATCAAATGATTTTTGTGATGACTATCCGGTATCTTTTTTTCTGATACGATATAACTAAGATCTTATCCAGGTATGTAGACCATATCGCTGTCTGTTGAATTAATATATAGAACAAAGCATAGACTTTATTGAAGAGGAAACTGACTTGATATGATCGAATTCTGTCCAAAATTGTCTTCTTTACTTGCTGTAACATAAGAATTTTCTTCATCAGATAATTATTAATAAATTAGTGTTCGCATACTTCACTTTTACATTTCATTTGCAAGACTCATGTGAATTTGTGTTGAAAGAAACCTTCCAGTGTTTTGAGAGGGCCATCGGCTAATAATAAACACGCCAATTTGTTCGATATCACTTCTTTATTGTTAGTCAATTGGTTAAATATATAACCACGTAACTATTCGGTCGTCTGCTTCATGTACTGGTTAAACAATCAGATGATTGTTTATCTGTCACCTCTCGTCAAGATCTGCACTGAGTCAGTCTTAGAATTAGTGTTGTGACCCTGTATATATACATGTATGTGTGTACGGTGATATGTGTTTGCTTACAGGAGAAGGGAAGGGTGAGAGCAAACAAAGAGTCTCTGTGGGGGTATGTTTCCGTGTGTGTATGTGCGTGTGCACACGCGTGTGCGACTGCTTGTATGTGTGTCTGTAGTTTTGTATGTACTTTAGCCATCAGTGATCTCTTTAACGGTTTGACCATTTGTTTAAGTTTAGTCTGGTTTCAGATCTCCTGGAATTTGCTTGTCATTCCGCTAGGATTTACGAGTGTAGTTCTTCTTGTATGTGTTTGTGTGTTTAGGGGGATGCAATACCAATACCGAACGGAAAGTATATATAGTATTTATTAGACCTACAATGCCACTGTTATCAACGACACAATGCAGATATAGAGGGTTGAGTCCGTGTGGGTAATTGGGCATGTGTGTGACGGTAAAAGCAAAGGTATATAGAGCAGGATTAGAACAATAGAAATCCATTCAAATAAATACACGTAATATATGCACAACTGCAATACACGAGTAGACACATCCACCCATAGGCGCACGAGCACGGCCCGCAGGTAGAGGTAGGTACAGATAGGGCAGGATTAGAATGACAACAGGATACGGGGAAATCCCCAAAAAATAAATTGGTGTAATTATGGATAATTCCAATATACGACTATACATATTTTTTACGCACGAGCGGGCGTTAATGTCCACACAGGTACTCGTAAGCACACACAAAGACACATACGAAAGTAGAACTATACACATAACCACGCACGCACACACCGCCCGTACACGCGTACACCTGTACAGACACATACAGATGCATAGGAGCACAAATACATATATACAGAAACACACACATACATACACCATACATACACGCATAAAAATGCACACACGTAGACATACACAGAGATGCTTACCTATTCAAATAGCCCACCACACCGCATGCACACACACCCCCCCACACACACATACTGGAACGAAAATACTCACTAATTCACACACCCACACACACACGCACACACATACGAGCACATAAATCATTGTCATAACTGGCTGAATCATAGAAACACGCACTCTAGACCACTTTTGCGTGTGCGCACAGACCTACACACACCATGCGCGGAGGTTCAAATGCACACCTACAATGTCCACCTGCACACATACACGCCTACTATGTTCTTCGCTACTCTTATCCCTAATCCACCCGCATGACGAACTACGTCCGTAAATCTTACGCTATGACAGCAGATCTGTGACAGAACTGACCTTAATGGAAAGGCCGAACACTTAAAGAGATCGTGGATGCCTAATGTACACACATTCACACACACACACACACATTCACACACAGAGTCATACAGTACGAGTGTACACTCACACACGCACACTCATACACACACATATACACAGAAAATCCTCGTTTACTCTCAATTTTACCTTCTCAGCAAATACGTGTAGGCATTTGGCTAATTCACGGACAGTCGGAAGGCAGTCCTTTAAAAGGTCATTAATAAGGTAACGAAAGGACTTTGACAATCAAACAAACGATTGTTTACGCAGAACATTAAACGAACGATCGATTAGACAGTTGGTTATATATTTAAGCAAGAGACTAACAATACAGGAGTGTATCGAACCAGTGCATGTGTTATTTTTTATTGGTGCAATGACCCTCCTAAGACAAAAACAAACCTCCTGAAAGTCACCACTTTAGAGGAATCTACACTAAATCTTGTAATCTTGCACACAGATAGTCTTTGAAAAATTAGCATCACAAATTTGTTCTCTACAATATAAAATATACAATATAAAATATTCAATATTCAAAATATACAATATAAAATATTCTATAGATTTTACCTAGTAATATGGTATATATCACGTGATCACGTGACCGACCAGTCTATCAGATGTAGTTACACATCGCTGGTCACAATGCGTTCGCATTGTTTTAGCCTTCGAATGACGCCACCCCGCTGGCTAAGCGAGCAGGCCAACAGAGGAAAGAGTGGGAGAAAGAGTGGTGAAAGAGTACAGCAGGGATCACCACCCCCTGCCGGAGCTTTGTGGAGCTTTTAGGTGTTTTCGCTCAATAAACACTCACAACGCCCGGTCTGGGAATCGAAACCGCGATCCTACGACCGCGAGTCCGTTGCCTTAACCACTGGGCCATTGCGCCTCCACATATGGTATATATAGCTACTGTTTTTGTTTTATTATCAAAATCATTCGAATATTTTTATTCCATCTTTGTTTTAGACTACTAACACCCAATATCCTAGTCACATTTAGTCACATTTTCTTATATAGAGGTGACCATATTCATGCGATTACTTATAAAAATCGGCAGAAAGATATTTCATCAATTCGAGAAAAAAACATAGGCAGTGCTCACCTGACCGAGATTGGAACTCATTATCTTCAAGGTACGTAGCTAAAGACTGACGAACATATTGCAGTGTTTTACCATCCATGACAATCCAGTTACATTATTTCATAAAGTATTCAGCGTCATAATACTTGACAAATTAATATAATGCATATATAACTCACGATCGCTTAAATCATTCAGATTTGTTCCGTATTCCAATTAAAATGCATCACAATGCATTTTTTGTTTCACTTTTTCCAATGAGTGAGCGTCAACAATCAACTTATTATAAAAATCATTTAGGATAAAATTGATATTTTATATACATGACTGAGCAAGGCCATGCTTGAAAACGTCAGAGAATAGTATAACCACATACATGCATATGTTATGTCTAGTACTATGTATGTGTATTTGTCTGTGTGTGTATACATACATAATCAACTCCTCTATTCAGTAGATTTCCTCTATATGTTAAGGACATCCTTGTCTTCTGTATATTTAAAGCATGAATTTGTTCAGCGATCTATGCACCATATAAATGTTATCTGAAATGAATTGATAATTTGTGTTCTTTGTTGCCGTTCAGTCATTTGAAGGCAAATGCTTGAACACGATACAGCCTAAAATATAGATTTTGATAAATGAGGTGGAGATTTAATCATGCAGCCATCCCGCTAATAATTGTTTACATGCATACTCTGGTTATTCTCGGTGATTATTCTCAGATGCGCCATGATAGACCAGACGTAGGTGAAAGGTGCTTCACTAACGAGCATCCCGCTTCTTAGGCGTAGAATATCACGAGTGTGTTGATATCATCATAATATGGTTTGTCTTTGTCAAAACGGACGGGTGAGATTTGAATGCAGTCTCGCTGCTATATTACTTGTGCTCAAGCAACAGTTGTTAATGTAGCAATGTGTCTGTATACTAGAGTCCGTAAATTCCAATGCCACCGGAACACCTTTGTCATACATGCATACACAGTAGGTACATAGACACAGAGACACGGACACACACTCATGCACTCACGTACACGTACACACATACACAAGGTAAAGGCACAATATTGTTATATGGATTGTAATGGAGATTGATCTGTGAGACAAGACAAAGTGACAAAGGCTAATAAATAAATGATTGGTGAAAAAAACTTTGTAATCAGGTAGGTGCAGAAACTTATCCTAATTAGAATAGATTAATGACACAATAACAGGAATAGAGAATTGGAAGCAATTAAGTTTTGTAGGAATTAACATTTGATCTGTTGTAATAAGTTGTCCTTGTTTTTGATGATGATGATGAGGAGGAGGAGGAGGAGGAGGAGGATAACGATGATGATGTTGATGATGATGTTTATATTGCTGTTGTTTAAATGCATATCGTGTTCCAATCTTCCAATCTTCCAATCTTCACTATCCCACCTGCTTGCATATCGAAGAGTACAATGTGAACGTGCTCCCCATTTTTTAATGATGAACATCTTGCAAGAATATAGCCAATACTTAAATATATTGTAACTATTATTATGCAAGAACATACTTTAAGATATTTCAGCTGTTATTTCTAGTAGCTTGCCTAATCTGGTTTCATTTCATCGGCTTTTCTTCCTTATGTTTTCAAGCATTTGTAAAAAATACTGATGAAATGTTTGTAATGCCCTGCGGTGTTATTTCCATAGTAATACACTGACATTACATATTTAGTCAAAACATAACTACTACTTCTATGACAGTGTCAACGGTTCGATAACTATTTGCGCCACGCAAAGACGAGTGGTACAAAATTTCGTTTCTTAATCATGAGATAGAGCTATGAAGCCTTCAGTCTTACTTCGTAGCATTTTAATGAAATGACTGTAATCATAGATTATGTGAGACCCAAGTTACAGTGAATAAAGTTGTGTAAAGAGAAATTAATGCGTCACATCGGGCAGACTCTATATATTACACAAATAGTTGGACTTGTCACACAAATGTCAGTGGAATACTCTGTAATTTACACACGAATTCAATGAGTGAGAAATTCGGTTGATAAAATATTTGGAACGGAAATCCATTCATCTTAACTTTTCTTCGGGAAAGCTGGATTGATATAGTCAGTTATTCGACATTTTCTAATTATCGAACTCTTTTAATAGACAATTTATCCATTTTAGAATGAGGAAATGGCTGAAGATAAATGAGTATTTCGTTTAGGCTTAAAAGATATTTCTACTTTGCATGAAAGTAAATAGTATATTTACACCGCATATTTTGGAAATTGGATACGTAACAAAGTAGGTGTTAGGAATATTAATTACCTTTGCATCTAAAGCAATTATAATTACACACAAGCAGTTAGATACATAACATTCCTGTGACGTTTTTAACCCTTTGTCTACCAGAGAAAATATATGTCACTAACTACAAACAGGGTCCAATGGACCCAATATTTTTCTTTTAATTAAATTTTATTCAAATTACCGTTATTTCTTAGCAACATTATATATATATGCTCTCAGGTGAATAAAGAATTACTGTTTCTCACTAATTATAATAAAAGAAATACAGCTTGCAGATTATATTATAAATTTGAAAAGATTACAAAAATACAAACTTACAGCTCTTCGTGGGTGTGAATGCAGACAACATTGGAATGTTCTTGGCACAGATGGATATTACAATTCTTACACGTAGTACGAGTTTTCGCATCTTTTTTTTCTTTTCTTTTATTTTTGACCACACAAAGAACATCTTCCTTTTTGCTTTGGCTGAGGAATCCCAAATGAAGTTGAAGATCGTCACCTTTTTTAGTTCGGTTGAGAGTTGTTAGTGGAACCAGATGATTGTAAGTTATGTTCTTGTTTAGTATTACCTCGAGCAAATCCCATTCCTAACTGAATTATACACTGTCTTGTTTTATCCTTGAAACTTTGCAAGTAAAACTGTTTAGCAACAATGAAAGCATTCACTGCACTTATATCAATCATGTTGTACAATATATACATAGGACATCGCGTCATTCTTTTGCAAGTGTATATCCTTACCATCTTATCTACGGTATCTACTCCTCCTTTTCTTTTGTTGTAACATCTATTAACTTCAGGTTTCTTTTCTGCACTTTTTGAATCAATTGAAGGCTGGGAGTACATTGTACTCATATGTGTGAGTGCATAGTTTTTCTTGGGACAATAACATAGGACCATAGAAGCCATTTGGAAACCAAATATTATGCTGTTTATTTCTCTTTCTTTTCCATTTGTGAAAGCACTTGGAGGTTCAACTTTGCTCTTTCTAATTGCTCCAGCTGAACGTGTGTTCTTGCTAAGCAGCCTTCGAGTCAATCCTAGATTTAAAAAAAAATTATCACAAGTTATATTGCGACCAGTATTTTCAAGTTCTTTTACTGGTCTTCAACAACTCTTGAACATTGATTTGTCTCTTTCCCTTTTACTGGGTCATTCCAGTGTAGATTTGCATTTGCGGGCATAAGCTGTTTCACTGTCGCATTTTGCCCACATCTTAATCCCATATTTTCCTGGTTTTGAAGGAATATATACCCTGAATGGGCAGCGCCTTCTGAATGAAACTAATTGTTCATCAACTGTCATGCATGAACTTCGAACATATCCATCTTGCAAATTCTGATTCCATATTTCAAATACTTCTCTTATGGGCTCCAATTTATCATCACTTCTCGTTCTTCTTCTTGCACTAGCATCATCAAAACGCACTACTTGTAAAACTTGTTGAAACCTTCCCTGGATCATAATTTTGTTGAACATTGAGCGGCCATCTCCACAACAGTTTGACATTTTCCTGTTTAGATTTATAAACGCCTATAAGAATAATCAGTTAAATAAATCTCTTTAGTTCAGAGTGATCAATTTCCTTCCATTTATCTTCGTAAACAACCTGGCCTTCAACATTTATTCATTTACCAATTACTCCTAGAAGATTCTGGTGCATAAAGATAGTAAAACATGTTTCCCAGTAAAAGGGTGAGACACCTTTTATCAGAACGGATGGGTCCACCTCTTGGCGCACAATCCTGCAAGATGAAGTTCATACTGCTGCTTGAGTGGGATGATTAAAATTCCAAACTTCCTGTCTGTCTCTAGAAACATATTGCTCATTCACAATTAGGTGGCTTGCAGATAATTATTTTTGAGTATCTTCATCGTCTGCTGACACAGAGCCTAAACAGTGCAGCACACAATCCCTTTCACCACAGTCTTCAGAGCAATAGAAGGAATCACTACTATCTTCTTCCCATTCTTCATTTAATTCCAGTAACCATTTCGATATTTGGTCTTCACTCAAGTTTTCGCATCTAGGCATATTGGAAAGCACGACTGAACTATATGAAACTTGCAGACTAAAGGTAGATATTGCTCTCGCTCACATATCTGTACTCTCCTAAAAGATGATGCAATATTTTGTTAGAATTGCGTCATCACAACTTAGGAGAATGAAGGTGATGCAATGCCACACAAATTTATAGGAATATATTCGTAATTGTTTCCAATTTTATCTAAAATTTAGCAAATAAATTGAATACGATTTTATCTATTTTATATCTGATAAATATCTAGGAAAATGATATTTATACTGCTTTTATTCTGTTTACAATGACAAGAGAATTGTCTGAATTCAATTCAAGGGTCCAATCCACCTATACGGTATTTAATATATACAGTGGAATTTTCTAGCTTTTATAACCGTAGGGAGCATTTCCCATTTGACAATTAAAGGAGGGTAGAAAGAAATAAGAGTCACGAGAAATCAACAGAATCAAATAATATAAACAGTAGGAAAAAGCAAATAAAAAAAGTCAAATTGTTTCCATTGGACCCATTGGTAGACAGGTTAAACTGCTATTGGTATCCTTAGGAAGATACGTATTTCGTTATAAATTAGAAGCATTCGTATATATATATATATAGGCGTAGAAGTGGCTGTGTGGTAAGTAGCTTCTTACCAACCACATGGTTCCGGGTTCAGTCCCACTGCGTGGAACTTTGGGCAGGTGTCTTCTACTATAGCCTTGGACTGACCAAAGCCTTGTGAGGGGATTTGGTAGACGGAAACTGAAAGAAGCCCATCGTATTTATGTATATATATATATATATATATATGTGTGTGTGTGTGTGTGTGTGTGGTGTGTGTGTGTGTGTGTGTGTCTGTGATTGTCCCCGCCACAACGCTTGTCAACCGATGTTGGTGTGTTTACGTCCCCGTAACTTAGTGGTTCGGCAAAAAAGACCGATAGAATAAGTACTAGGCTAACAAAGAATAAGTCCTGGTGTCGATTTGCTCGATCAAGGTGGTACTCCAGCATGGCCGCAGTCAAATGACTGAAACAAGTAAGAGAGTAAAGAGTATATATATATATTATATATATATATATATGTGTGTGTGTGTGTGTGTGTGTGTGTGTGTGTCTGTGATTGTCCCCGCCACAACGCTTGTCAACCGATGTTGGTGTGTTTACGTCCCCGTAACTTAGTGGTTCGGCAAAAAAGACCGATAGAATAAGTACTAGGCTAACAAAGAATAAGTCCTGGTGTCGATTTGCTCGATCAAGGTGGTACTCCAGCATGGCCGCAGTCAAATGACTGAAACAAGTAAGAGAGTAAAGAGTATATATATATATATATATATAGGAGGGGCGATCAATAAGTAATGCCCCTGACCCACTTCCCATAGCAGTAGAGCAACGACACTTAGCACAGTTATTAGTCTTTTCCTACATAGGAACTGCCCAGAGTTATGCATTTCTCCCATCGTTTGACACAGCTCTGGAGACGGTTTTTGTAGAAGACCCCAGCTTGGTCCTCCAACCACGACGTGACTTCAGAAATCAAGGCTGCATCATCTGGGAAACGCTTTCCTTTCAAAATCAACTTCATGGCTGGGAAGAGGTGAAAATCAGAGGGTGCAAGGGGAGGAGTTCATAGCTGCACGCCTGTGCTTCTGATCTGGCGACACGCGAGTTGTGGACCGGAGCGTTGTCCTGCAGGAGGAGGATGCCTTTGCTGATCTTGCCCTGCCTCTTGATTTTGATAGCTTCTCTTAATTTCCTCAAAAGTGAAGCATAATAGGCTCCTGTAATTGTGGTACCCTTTGCCAGGAAATCTGTCATCACTACTCCATCCTGGTCCCAGAAGACTGTGAGCATAACCTTGTCAGCGGAGGGCTGCACCCTTGCCTTCTTTGGAGGAGGTGAGTCACGGTGCTTTCACTGCATTGACTGGGCTTCGGTCTATGGATCATAGTGATGGACCCAGGTTTTATCCTGTGTGATCAGCCTTTTGAAAAATTTTGACTCATCTTCTTGGCACATCTCCAAATTCATCCTCGAGCACTCAACGCGTTCTTGCTTCTGGAAATGTGTGAGCAACCTGGAAATCCATCTGGCAGACACCTTTTGCATATGCAAATGGTCATGAATGATAGTTTCCACAGACCCGGTACTAATCTTGATCTTATGGGCTATTTGGCGAATAGTTATGCATTGACCTTCCAAAACGGCAGCCTAAACTTGACGGACTGACGTCTCATCAATGGCAGAAGGGGGCGACCAGATCTGGGAGCTGTTTCCACAGAGTTCCGACTATGTTTGAATTAACAATGCCAGCGTTTTACAAAGTCATATGATGGGGCATCATCACCATAAGTTACTTTCATTTCATCAAGTCTCCCGTGGTGTGCGTCCTTTCAAATACAAAAACCAGATCACTGCTCGACACTCAACAGGCTCCATTTCACACTTGACTCAGTTCAAACACCTGTAAATCTGTAACCACATTTAGTTCAGAGCTGTAATTCGCCACTTAATCTATAGATGTATAAATAAGTGCACATGCAAAATTTCATCTAGATCAAACAATTTCAAGTGGGTCAGGGGCATTACTTATTGAACGCCCCTCGTATATATAAATCACGAATCTTCAGTTTTTCTAATACAAACAACAGGCCACATATGCCTATCTTCTTGGTTTTACCTCTATATGTGTTTTATATTGAAACAACCACCAACGTTTATAAAACTGAAAATATCACACGCTATACAATTATATCCGTTATTCAGTTTAACGCAACCGAATTCAAGTCACTGGGTTTCTTTCCTAACGCAGCCCTTTAACCAATCTGAAGACTCTAACATAAAACTCCGAAAAAAGGCAGCGACCTGGCAGACACGTTAGCGCTTCAGGCGAAATGCTTAGCGGTATTTCGTCTGTCGTTACATTTTTAGTTCAAATTCCGCCGAGGTCGACTTTGCTTTTCATCCTTTCGGGGTCGATTAAATAAGTACCAGTTATGCACTGGAGTCGATGTAATCGACTTAATCCGTTTGTCTGTCCTTGTTTGTCCCCTCTGCGTTTAGCCCCTTGTGGGTAGTAACGAAATATATAACATAAAACTCCGATTACTAATCATGATCAATAAATGATCCTAATGACAACAAACGAATGATGAGTAGGTTGCTTTCAGATCTCCGAGTGTATCCGAAGCTCAAGAACCATTTAGTCGAATGATTGCTCACGTTTAGACTAGGCTCTACATTTTAGGCTTAAGAAAAAAATTTAAATGATAATTTTCGTATTTTCTCTATAGCATCTTTCGGGGAGTAAACCTACTAAAATTGTACTTGGAATCGAAACTGAGATGGGATGTCGTTCAACAAAATAGATGAGTCGGTGGGAATAGAAATTTTTATCACTGAGTATAAAATGTCTCATTTACTGAGAATTATTTTGACTTTAGAAAATTATTGAATTGCATGAAATTCAATCTCTCACTGCTTCTATTTGGCAACAGCTTCCAAATAGGAAACTGAGCTTCATTAGGAATCGAATATTCTATTGAGAAATTATTAAAAAAATAACAGTTGGAATTGGATGAGAAGAGAACAAAAATATAAAATTCAGATTCACATCAAATATTCCTGAAAGTCATATTAAATGCAAGCTACTAATATTGGGAAAACTGAAAAAAAGTAATAACAAATCACAAAACTACTAAATGATGGACCAAAGTAATATAGGGCAACAAGTAAACAAATGGACAAATCCTCGCAGAAATTGAATTATTATAGAAACTAATCGACTTTGGTCAGAATAAACATTATATACATTGAAATGGCATTTGGAAACTATATAGAAGGAGTCTGACTGATAAACACCGAATGAGACGAGGCGTATCTTTATAATAAAAGCAAAATGATTTTGAAAACGGGAAAAAGAAAACAGTGTGATAGTGGAAACAATCCCAGAGTTGAAAGCATGGAATAAATTGTGTAGAATCAGATTAGTCACAGGAAATTTATTTAGAAAATATATCGCTATTTTGATATTCACGTAATAAGATAAACAGAAAATACAAAAAAGAAAAGAGAATGTGGAAATGTATAAATACGATTATGAAATTGAATAAGAATCATATAAAATAAATGAATGATATTAGGTTTAGCTATCATATTATATCATTTTACACACTGCACAATCTATTAAATCACATACACACAGACAGACAGATATATACATGTTCATATGGGTAAAGGCATATATGTGTGTTCGTGTGTGTGTGTGTGTGTGTGCGTATTGTGTGTGTGTGAGCTTGTACATATTTGCGTGTAGTGACATGCTCGTAGTCTAGTAGCTTGTGCGCTTCTCTGTGCAAGTGTCCATCGGAGAAAACGGGGGAACAATGAATGAGATGATATAAAGTATTTATATTTTGATTTGATAATTTTGCCGAAACCAAAGTACAATACACATGCGCAATTGCAAGGCGAGTGAAAAGATCAGGGAAAGATATAACAATTGATATATCACCTTTAGAGAAATAGGACAAACGGACAAATATTTCGATGTTATCAAAGACATAAAATGCATTAGATAACGAAAGTATGATGTGTGGCTTTTAGATGAACTAATAGTCTTAAAGCCATCGTCGGTGTCATCGTTATCTTTTACTTTGCTGTTGTTGTTGTTGTTGTTGCTTCGATCAATATGTGGCCATATCAAAAAGACTTATGATCAAAGATCTTCCAGTCATGACCATCTCATCTTTTCTTTTTCTTTTCTACTGATTCATCTGATATCACATTTCTCGATATAACTTCCTTTTTCAAAAACCAAAAGATGAGGCTACAGGAAGATTTAAATACTATGTCGAAAATGTCTAGATAGAGCATGTTGGATTGATGCTTTGTGTTAGAAATGACATTGTTTAAATTTGAATGCAAAACGTATGGATTTTTAAAAATGCTAAATATGCCATTCAAGTTTACAATCCACCAGAATCGTTCTCGGCACAGACAATAAAATCAACGCGTTCAATGAATGATAATAGATTCAAATGTGCGCAAAGACGTCGCGGGCGTCGATGTTTCTTTCGTTTCTGTGCTCTGATCTTCGTTTATTGTGTATAAATTATACATTTAAATATGGATATGAATATTCGTCTCTCTAGACTAAAAACCATTACACTGCACAACTTATAGGGAAAATAAATACGAAGTTTTATCCCCCAGTTTTGTGGGAAATATTAGTCAAGTTGTTTCGTCTGTAAATAATAACTTTGAAATGAAGTAGCCACCGTTATGGGAGCCATTTATGAGAATCAAATGCTGGAGCCACAGCAAAGCCAAAAACAAAAAATGTCTCTAGCTAATTTAAATTACTGGCCCACTCTCAAACCATATATCTATAACTATTATAACAAATAGTCATAGCAAATATTACAAGAAAGCCAGAAAGGTATCTATATCGGAATTAAAATTCATCAATGGTGCAAGTAAGCATTATCAATTATATACAACGTGTTAGAACCTCTGCAAACGTTATTTAGAATTAGCCCAGGGTATTCTCATTAATTTGTCTATGAGACTTAATTACATGATATAATATGATATGTGCTATCTAGCAGTCACTAGTCCTTATATTAAAGACCTTACTAGTGATGCCTTGAATATCAAGGCATGGCTAGTAAAATTAGAACTAAGTATAAAATGAAATGGAGCGAGAAACAAAATATTTAATCTACGCCGACTTAGATATCACATTGGTACAACACAACAACTTGATCCACCAGTACCACAACACGTGTGAGAAACTCAATTATCTTAGTTTTCATTTCAATCAACCTCGTTCCGTTTTCAACTCGATAATCGACAGTGTATCTCTAGATGATTAGCCAACAGAGTTTTTCCGACTAGCACACGGACTACCACAAAGATGCATTCGCCAGAGCTGAGAATGCTCATAAAATCAAGTATATACTTATTTAGGACAGCCCTCACTATTTCGCACTGTTTACCGTTTTACCCCACTGATCTAATTCTGGTAAGGAAAGACGGCTTCTAGGTTTACTATCAACTGTCCGCATGTCTTATCAATTAACCTGGACACTGACAAACACATCTAATATGAAGCCATGTTTTCCGCATCATATGCACATACACATTCTTCCGGTGGACTACATGTAACTGTATTAACTTTCGTAGACCTACCCAGTATTAACGGTAAGTTGAAAAGCTATTAAATCCACACTGTGAATCTCATAGTTGAACATATGAAATAAGGCCTGCCAAGCGACCGGTGATGTACCCGGACCCATCGCTGGAAACCCTGAATTCGTTAAGTTCATTAAGGCTTGGAAGCGTATTATACAACGGCAGATAATTTGAATTCAACCACCCTTCGCCCTCAATATTCAGAGCAGTGATTCTAATATATCTTTACTAAGATAAAAAACCACTTTCCATTTCTAGCTGGTACAGAAAGATTTTTATTCTCCATTCCATTAAGTTCTACCTCTAATATATCTGATATCATATGTAGTATAAATAATAAAAGATTTTACCATCTGCCTTATGTTAGAACTGGCAGTCCTGGTGCAAAATGTATCAATCAGCAACATGTAAAATCATTGTCATCTGGAGTAGTGAGCGGTACTCTGAATGTTGACATTAAGTTTAATTAACACCCAGACGTACACAAAAGGCGCAATTATACTTCGAAGTACGTAAACAGTAATATTCTTAATAGGAATGGTGATAGTGTTTCTAACAATAAAATCACTTACCTTGACAACCCAGTAGATGGTGATACAAGGGGCGCCTCCAAATTTAGCAGAAGTAGCAATAGCTTAATAATCTGAATCGCACACGCCATAGATTCAGATATTGGCGTTGTAACTGTAAATCTCCATATTCCTGTCCATCAGATAATAAATGTCTAATGACAAACGTTTTCTGTCAATGTTTAGGTGCTGCTAACGTTTAGATGCGTTTGCACAGGTGTGGCAAGTACTGAATTTTAGTAGCAATTACATAATCACAATTTTACATTAAGCTCTGCGGCTACAGCTAGCAGTACAATGTTAACTGAAATAATTTGGAAATCGGAGATTTGGTAGCATACCGTGTTAGATGGTCGAACGTTCAACTTGCGGAAGCT
Source organism: Octopus sinensis (assembly GCF_006345805.1). Classification (NCBI taxonomy): domain Eukaryota; kingdom Metazoa; phylum Mollusca; class Cephalopoda; order Octopoda; family Octopodidae; genus Octopus; species Octopus sinensis. The sequence goes on along the minus strand of NC_043005.1, from coordinate 102,671,484 downwards.
AAGAGCAATTTTAATAAGTGCTTATTAACTACAGCTGGACATTTGACGATTATGGACAGTAAGGACATAATTATTGATCGATTTGATGAACTGGTAATGAGATGTAAATATAAATTAAGTAACACCTGCGCCGATAAAAATCTCAAATCTTCTTATGAAGCTGGTTATCCTTCCTACTAGAAAACACTGCGAAGGATTTAACTTTCCTTTCTTTCTAGCCGACGATGTTCATATTATCTCTATTTTATAATATCAAATGTCCTATTGATAATTCCAAACAGGTATTTCACATATCACTCATTAAAGCTTTTATGGACCTCGTTCTCTGCATTATACTCTAGACAGGCTGCCAATATGAGACATATAACAAATGTTTTATTTATGTTGTTTAATAAATGCGTGTGTATCAATGAATGTGTATATAGTGCTGTAATGTGTATATAGTACCTTTATTTTATATAATTGGAATCAATTTTTCATTTCTCTATTAGTTTTTTAGGATAGAAATTCTATGATTCTATGATCTTTTTAACCAATTCTCTTTAAAATAAAATAAGCATTCCTACCTTCAGAAATGTATTATATTGTTAGAAATTTGGCGAAGCAATAATGGAAAGCAGGAGAATGCAGAAATTTAACGAAGTAGTACTGCAATGCAGAGAATTTCGAAAACAAGCTTAGTCAATATTAACAGTTTGAAGGAAAGTACTCTGATAGAAAAACTTAAACCGAATGGTTCTTCAATCAGCATATTAAACAAAACAATTGATTAGTTAGCTGGTAAAAGAAAGAAGTGGTATTGAAACAGTACGAGTGTCTATTTCATTTTTGTTGGCAGACTGACCATCCCTTGACACAAGATTTATTTCAGTATATCAATTCACATCAAGATTGCTGGAAAAAGAATTCACGCGCGCGCCCACACGCACGTGCACACTTACGCACATACATACACACATACATATATATTCTTTTTTTGTCTTTTATTTGTATCAGTAATCTGACTACGGCCATGATCGAGTACAGCCTTTAGCCAAAGAAATCGACCCCAGAACTTATTCTTTGTAAACCTAATTCTTACTCCATCAGTATCTTTTCCCGAACCGCGTGATATCTAGGACGTAAACAAACCAGAAGCGGTTATAAAGCGATGGTGGGTGAACAAACTCACACACACACATATATATACATGTATATGTGCAGATGTACATGCTCATATCACACGCTCACGTGGTCGCACATGTTGATCCTGTCATTTCTTACCACTACGGACTTCTCCACTGGACTCTTTATCTACCCTTTACGGATTCTCGTTTGGATATTTTCCCTCCGGCTGCACACCCCCTAAATACGGATCACTGTGGATTCTACACTTGATGAATATATATATATATGCTTGTATTTATGTGAGATAATAGTTTCATTTTTAATGGTGAAAATATTACAACTGAAATTATGATCTCACCTTAGAATAGAGATGTTATTGTTTTACTTTTGACACTTAATACTGAAAATAGTATAAGCTGTAAGAGATTGCTCGGGGCTCGCACTAGGTAAGAGGTAGAAATGTTTGCGCGGTCTCATGACACTGCATGGACCCCAAGTAAGGCAGGTGTAAAATTTGAATGAAATCGGTTGGGTTGTTCTCGAGCGCTAGTGATGCAAACATACAGACACGCAGACAAACCTGTTCAATTTGATATATATATATGTATATATATATATACATATATATATATATATATATATATATATATATAATATATATATATATATATATATATATATATGTGTGTATATATATATATACATATATATATATATATATATATATGTATATATATATGTATATATATATATGTGTGTGTGTGTATGTGTGCAATCACATGAAGAATGCTAGAAATCAATTACACACACAGAGGTATACATATATATATGTATGTGTGTATGTGTGTCTGTGGATGACGGCGCGTGCCTGGGTGTGTGCGTGTGTATTATCGCTATTAATACTCGTAGTATTTGTGTGAATGTTGCTAATTTGGGAATGTTGCATGATAAATAGCGGAAGAAATATCTTAAAGAAAGGAATTTTTGGCCTCTTCACCGCTAGACATACACACATATCTATATGGACATACTGTATACTGTCTAACATTAACACATAAATTCATATACACACGTGTATATATACGTAACTCTTTGCACAATCTCTCCTGAAATATACTTCTTATGACGTTTTGGTCAACCCAAGTGTACAATGGAAGACGCTTCTCAAAAGATCAGATGCTTTGAATTGGAGCAATAACCACAATGCAAATATGCTTGTCTTCAACACAACTCTACTTGTGTCTATTATTTTTCGTATACACTTGAATTCACGCAGGTTGTTGCCTGTCTTATCTTTCGATAAGTGAATTGCAGCCAGGTAGGATTCGAACGCAAAATCTCTTTCCTGAAAAATATAGAAAATCTCTTATGCACTATGCCACTGAATCATAATGGGTATGGTTTGTTTTCTGTCATGCTTAATAACTTTAAATCAATACCAATTTTGACAGGATATATGTTGAAAAACACAAATATATTTTAGTTGTTACTTATAGTGGAATTTTACAGAACTGTATCAGAACCATATAAGATGGAAGCACTGATTCCCTTAAATATGTTACGTATTTTAATATCTCATATATGATTGAGGGCAGCGCGCTGGCAGTATAGTCAGTACATCATGTAATATGCTTAGCGGCATTTCGTCCGTCTCCACGTTCCGAGTTTGAATTCCGCCGAGGTCAGCCTTGCCTTTCATTCTTTTGGGGTCGATGAAATGAATACTAGTTGAGTACTTGGGTCGATGTGATCGACTAACCCTTGCTCCAAAATTGCTGGTTTTATACCAAAATTTGAAATCAATATCTCAGATATGATATGCAAAGTCATATTTAAGAGTACATAAATATATCTTCGTAAAGTAGATGTTTATCAATAAACCATATTTTCAAATCCACTATTTAAAAATTTGATTGTTAAACCTATATCTAATTTTATAAAAGTTTGAAAATGAACACTTTTAAGTAATCGATATTGAATCAATTATCTGTTAAAGATATGTTTCGTCATTATTGTAAATGTTGCACAGGAATTTGAACCGGCATCATTCCTGGGACCAGGTCTAATCTTAGGGAAATGTCATGTGCAGGTGCTTTAGAATTCTCCTCTCTGACTAGGTAACATAGTGGCGTCAAGTTGCATTGTTTAGACATAAAGGAGGATTTGGGCTTTAAAATATTAAGACCTGGTATTTTTCTCACTAAAAATAAACTTTGAATCAATTCAACTATACTATGGCTGCTTATAAGAACTGTGAGAAACATCTCCCTATGTCACCTATATCTCGCAAGACAGACTGTGCTAGCTATAAAATATACATTAAAACTATTATGTCAATGAAAGCATTGCACAGCCAGAAATTATATGTTTTTAACTAGGAATTACAAAGAAAATGACAGTTACATTTTCATAAATAAACCACCAACTAAAAAAGAAATAATGAGAAACCATTCTTATTCAATGAATAGTATATGCAAATATTGAATAAAGTTTTCATAATTTTTCCAGTTGAATTATAGTGATTTGTTTCTTTACATGTCGTTAAATATTACAGAATAACCGTACAATTCAAAATAACAGCATTCTATATCATAATTATGTTTTTGTTGATTAATTGAAGAATAATAAACTAGTTGTGGCATATTTAAAAACCAGTAAGCTTTTAATGATTTAAATTCAAATAAAGAATTACTGTCATTCTACTTCAAATTAATGGCAACGGGTAGTAGCTTTCTTCAAAGGTGTATCGATCTGCTTGAAAAGTAAATATCAGTTGCAAATTCGGAATAATCGATGACTGTATGAATATTTAGGCAGAATTTCCTGGTGATAAGCAGACGTGAGACTAGGTAGCTATTTACGTATGAAAAGTTTCTCCAAAATAGAGCGCCATACATCCTTTTAGATTATGTGGGTGGTGGTTATTCATACAACTGGTAGTTTACGTTCAGATTCCTCCCCTTCTGTTATGAGGCATTGGTTCCGCTTCATACCAAAATACACACCGTCAAAAGTTTCAATGTATCTTTGATCTTTTCCCTCTGCTTAATATCGATCAGCGTTCAATGACTCCTTTGTACAATAACTGTACAGTATACTCTCAAACATAATGTTATAATTTTTGCCTATTTATTTTGTTTGTTTTCATATTTTTTCCAATTATGGCCATAAACCACATACAGACACATTCGCGCACATACAAAGGAACACATTCTCACTCACTCACTCATATCGTATATATCATATTTATTAATATAAAGCTATTTTGAAAACTGTTATATATATATATATTGAGAGATAGGTAGATAGATATGTATACGTATATTTTCACATATTTATTCATATACACGTGCGCATAAAGGAACATTTGAGCCGAAGTAACAAATTTGGCATCTCATATGCTGCATCGTAGAGACGTAGAATTTTAGGAGATTAAACGGCAAGTAATATATCACGCAACACTTTTAGAGTAGTATTTGTTCAACTGTAGCCTTAGGCACTTTACTCACTTCAGGTGGTGGCCGAGAAGCATGTAGTTTATGTTAACACAACACCAGTGGGTAAACGATTTCTACCTAATGTCACAAATCAAAGCGTAGAGATCACACAGGTAAACTGTACACTCATATGTTTAGGAGATAGCTGAACTGCAAAGTTAGAAGCAATTCGTTATGATAGAAATGCAGAAATATAGTCAATGTTCAGTGTACTCCGAGTATGATAACACAACGAAGAGGTTAGGTATACCGAATTAGTAACACCCTGGGTTAACGATGATCCTGGCATTATTTCTCGTACAGGGGCATATGCCAGACTTTTTCTATCACATTAAAAGTTTGCAGCAGTAAAAACAGCACAGTTTTAGTCAAGGAACTACGGTCATTGGGCTACACTTTAAAACTAAAATGAACTCACGCATAATGAGAAGATGTGCATATGATATTTCGTTGGGATCCATAAAAATTAACTTAAGAAAACTGGAAAATGCAAACCGAAGAAGGTCATGTATGTACTCTAAAGGGAAGAGAATAACAGAGAAGAAAATAGTCACGCAACTAGCGGGGGCTTGTTCGTTATTGAATCTATAAAGAACACTTACTAGACTAGAATTCTAACAATTGTCAGATTGGGTTAAGGCCATCCGCCTGAATGCAAAATTCTTTAGTATCACAGTGGTATAAGCCAAGTCTTTTCACAATACGGTGATGCTCACATTGAAAACCACCAATATTTCAGCATCAAGGTAGCTAACAATTATATAATAAAAGTTCAATGTGCCTGGAATGTGGAAGTCACCAGGAGGCATTATTTTATGTAATGATTCAACATTTTCTCTGCGCACTTTACGAAGCACAAATCATTTCATATATATCCCTTACTGATCACATCACAACCTCCCATATATAATGGAACAAACTGGTTTTGACAGTATTCATGAGTGCAGATGTAGATAATGACCATGACCTCGTTATGATAAACTTCCAGTTGGCTTGATATTCGCTTTCAATAAATTCAATAACATAAATATATCTGAAAATTTTCTCGCAGCTTTTGAGTGCAAATTTGCTCAAATCTTACTCCTCGAAGATTTTGAATACAAGAATGAGATTATAGAAAGAGTAAAGGCAGTTCTGACAAAGAAACATTGCTAATGCAAATTTTCGAAACAAGATCCTGAACCTGTGTAATAAAAGGTAATTAAAGAAATATTGGAATATGATGAAGAGAACAAAATATAAATAAAAACTTTGAGAGAGAAGTGAAGGAGCTGAGAAAATGATGTTCTTAATTTTAGTATCTGTTCAGAAATTAAGAACGAAAGGGGTAAGCTGGCACCATGGAATCTTTATGCAACTGTTGAAATTTTTCTCTGCCCCTCCATGGAACACTTTCTCTGTATGAGTTTCCTAGAGAA
>NC_043005.1:102655462-102660462 GCF_006345805.1 Octopus sinensis | reverse complement strand
AGTACCAAAACAAAGGCTTTCAGAGCATCCAACTGTGAGACAATTCGAGGTTTGTCTCTTTCAACAGCCATTAAACACAAGTACTCGTTATATCAAAAAAATATTACCACAGCATACTTTGGTCGGCATTCAGTGGGAGGGTCCATATTAGCCTCTCAAAAGCTGATTCACACTATAATGGATGATCTTTTCTGTCAGGAGAACGTTCTCAGCGTAGCTAATACAACATAATATACACTAGAACCTTCTCATTAAGATCAAAAATGCTTCAGTTTCAAAAAGCTGCAAATAATATAAAAACCTTACGAGAGACTATCAATTGCGTACTGCTTCCGCATGTGGCAAGACGTTATTGTGAAGTACCTTGGGTAGAGAAGATCTACTCGACTGACTGCAACGCCATCACTAATGCACAGTCCAGTCTTAGGCCTAAATGATTATCTTTACATAGTTTTATTTGTCTTATCACTGCTATTTCGACTTTTGCTACTCGGTGCTCGCTATTGTATTTCCAGTCATAAAGCATCACCACCAATACTTTTTCTGCCCGTCTCTAAACCCTTCGTAGGGCTGAAAGCAATTCCCCGCATTAAAATCTATACTCACTCCCCCACAACAGAAACTCACCTCTTGGAATCTTTTGGCTGATCATATCTTGCCTAAGCGTGTTGTTCTGCAACAGTTTAAACAGAACGTTAATAGCAGTAATGAAGCCACTCTCAAAAGGGTTGGTTTCACGGGAACTCTCCATAACACACACACACACACCCACACATATATATATATATATATAAATACACACACACACACACATATATATATATATATATGTATATATATTTATGTATATATATATGTATATATATATATATACATACATATATATATACATAAATATATATACATATATATATATATATATATATATATATATATACGTACATATATATATATACATAAATATATATACATAAATAATATATACATATATATATATATATTATATATATATATATATATATATTATATATATATATATTATATATATATATATATATATATATATATATATATATATTTAATTTGGGTATTAGTGTTGTGGTGTGCTTTAGAAAGCCAGTCAATGAGTATCGCTTTCAGATAGATTTTACACAGGAAATTGATTATTTTACTGAAGATACACGTGAAATCAGTCTGTTAAATACAGTTATATATATCTGTATAATTATCAACATGGAGAATGGAGTGTGCAGCACGATTTATTGCTTTATACGGTTATAATGTCGATTGCTTCATCGACCTTTTACCAAAAGAAATATTGCTGGATTATTATAAATTATATATTGTGTAATATTAGTCTAGCAATAATTCTTCTATGAAATTTAGGACGGCGATCTGGAAGAAACGTTAGCACGTCGCGCGAAATTCTTAACAGTATTTTATCAGTTTTTACGTTTTTAAGTTTAAATTACGCCGAGGCCGATTTTGCCTTTTATCCTTTCGGGGTCGATAAATTAAGTACCATTTGCGTACTGGGATCGAACTAATCGACTGGCCCCCTCCTCAAAAATTTCCGGCCTTCTGCCTAGATTAGAACAGAATTCTATAAAATTGTCGATAAAACAATTGTAGTATTATGTAGTAAAATGTGTTATTCACCCTATTCTCCTTGTTAATATGCATCTATGTAAGTCTGTGGGGTGGCAGAATCGTTACCACGACGGGAAAAATGCGTAGTGGCGTTTAATCCATACTTACGTTCCAAGTTCAAATTCCGCTGAGGTTGAGTTTGTTTTGCATCATTTCAAAGTAGATAACATGACAATCCATTGAGCAACTGACTTGGCCCTCTACAGAAATTCCAATGCCAGAATTTGAAATCAACGTGTATGAATAAATATTTGTATTTTAACCACTTCAATTCGCACAGTATCTATCTATCGTAGTTCATGCACAGTGCATTGCCCAAACGACTATCATCATGTTTGAACGTAGATCTACGTTATTGTGGAACGGATGTCGTACAACACAGCATTACTATATTCCAGTCATTATATATGCGAATTAATATAAAAGACGAAATTAGACTGAAGTTTGCTGAAGCCATTTTCTTTCATTTGCAATCAATTTTAATGGAAAAGCTCTGGGAAGAGACTGAATATTCTCCCATACGAAAATTGTCTGCATGTGACGCATTACCTATTACTAATCTGATGAACGTTAAACAATACATACTATGACAGACTCTTGTAGCTTGAAGCTATTATCTTCTATGGTGAAAAATTGTTCAGAAAACTTTTTGTTAATGAATGTGAGAGACATCATATGTTATTTACAATACCAGAAAACATCGAGGAAACGTGAGCATGGTCACACCACCAGCTAGAAATAATAACATAATTCCATAAATTCAATACCCAGCATTTTAAGAAGAGGAAGGATATATCAAGAAGAGGAAGGATTACAAAAGTGCAATAGAAGAAATGGAAAACTACAAAATCCTGACGGTTATAATTTCTTTAATTATAGATCAACTTACTCTGAGATATCCTAAGGCTAAATGTAAGCAACATAATTCAACAACAATATGTCATTTATAACCCTATCAGCACGAGAGCAACACTAAGATATTGTATAGGAATTTTGTACGAAATACAAACTTCTAATATATAATACTGTATAATATGGCTAACGTAAAATACCCCAGGGAATGCTTTGTATACGGAATACAAATACAAATTAACTATTCTGATTAATGGTTGTCTGCTTAATTATATTTCTCTCAGAGAACTATTTCATTCGTAAACAAGAACGCATATAGAGGATAGCACATACGGACATGAAATGCATAACGTAATGTTCGAGTGTGTCTGTGGCTTTGTATGCGCTCTTCCACATACACAAATACGCACCTAAGTTAACAGAAGTATCTATCTATTTATCTTTCTATATGTTAGTTAGTTAGTTAGTTAATTTGGCTCAAAAGCAAATAGCAAGGCCATGTAGGGGGACATGGAGTTAAGTACAGGGTGGTGTTCATGTAAAGAGTTCAGGCCACTTGAGGTCCAGGGAGGCTTTGAACAAAGCGCTCGTCGGCATCTTCACCATCTCGTCTGGCAGCTTGTTCCACGGATCCGCAACCCGGACGGAGAAAGCTCCTCTCCTTCGATTGAGATGAAATCGTCGCAGGTAGACGCTCCGGAGCAGGAGTGAAGAACAGCTCTTTCGAGAGGTTACACTTCCCGCTTATGATGTTGTGGGCGAGAATGAGATCACCACGGCGGCGGCGTTTTTCAAGAGAATAAAGGTCGAGCGTCCTCAGCCTCTCTTCGTAGGACAAATTTTTGAGACCATGAACCATGCGGGTAGCCAGCTTCTGGACTCTTTCGAGATGCTGTATGTCTTTGAGGAGATAAGGAGAAGAGGCTTGAATCCCATACTCCAATATGGGTCTCACCAGCGTGACATAGAGTGGTAGGAATATGGCTGCTGTGAGCATTCCGAATGACCGTCGAATCAAGAACAGAATTCCGCGTGCTTTGTTGGCAGCATGGACGCACTGGGCCGAAGGCGAAAAGGAGGAATCCACCAAGATACCCAGGTCCTTTACCTGATCGGTCCTCTCCAGCAGCAGACGACCCGGCTCGAAATCAAGTTGAGTTGCAGGAGTAGCCTACTACAGGCAGTTGACAGCACTTTGACACCTTCAGACAAGGTCCCAATCGTTAGACCACTTCCAAATTTGGTGGAGGCATCGACGAAGATCCTCTATATTACCACGAGGAGCGACCAGTTTGATATCGTCGGCAAATAGAAGGGTGTGTTGCGTGAGGTCGTCGGGCAAGTCATTTATGAAGACTAAGAACAAGGGCCCAAGCACTGAACCTTGAGGCACGCCACTGCTCGCACTGGAGACGTCGGACCGCGAACCATTAACTTGGACTTGGAAGGAGCGATCTGAGAGGAAGGCACCAACCCATCGTATAATATCCGGATGGAAACTATATGCTTGAAGCTTGACAAGTAATAGGCGGTGGTTTACCGAGTCAAAAGCTTTGGCAAAGTCCAATAAAACGATGTCAACAGCATCACTATCATCGAGGATGCGCGTCACCAATTCTTCCATTACTAGTAAGATGGTCAAGCATGATCTCTTCGGCACGAAGCCGTGTTGGGAATCAGAGATAGAGGCTGTGTTTTAGAGGTGGAGCATCATACTATTCTTAAGGATGGTTTCGAACATCTTGCTGATTATTGATGTAAGGGAAACCGGTCGGTAGTTAAGCGGGTCTTCGCGGCTCCCTTTCTTGAAAATTGGGCAGATTATCGCTGTTCTCCAGTCTGGAGGTATAACACCCGTCGCCAATGACGTATTGAATAGTCGTGTTAAGGGCTCGCAGATGACCGGAGCCAACGCTTTGATAACCCGTGGGTGTATGCCGTCAGGGCCGTGACCCTTGTTGACATCGAGGCCTTGAATAACACGTTTGACTTCGTCCCGCGTGATGACCAATCGAAGCATTGGAGGTACCGATCTATCAAATGGAGGGGATCCACGACCATCATCTTGTTTGAAAATAGTTGAAAAAGCCTCGGCAAATAATTGACTCTGTTGATAAGGGTCCTCAATCGATACGCCTGTTGAGTCTACCAACGTTGCAATCTGGTTGTTCAAGCGAGAATTCCGCTGGATATGGGCAAAGAAGGTTTTTGGATTGTCACTGGTATTTGCCGCGATTTTGTATTCATAACTGAGGCGTTCTTTCCTTTCAATTTTCACGGCACGGTCTCGTTGAGTTTTGTACACCTCAAAAGCTGCAGTCGAATCCAGATTTTTGAATTCAGCCCAAGCAATATCTCTGAGTCGACGTTCTCGTTTAACCTTCTTCGTCACCCAGGGCTTGTGTTTCTTCTTCTTGGGAAGCCTAACGGGAAATGCCTGGTCAGTCAAACAGATTACATATGTTTTGAGGGATGACCATAGTTCGTCAACAGAGGAC
>NC_043005.1:102647962-102650462 GCF_006345805.1 Octopus sinensis | reverse complement strand
TTCTCTCTTATTCTTTCCCCCTGTTCCTGTTTCACTCTTCACCTTACCCTGTTTTTCTCTCTTCTTTTACTTTCTCCTCTCTTTCCCTTCAGGTAATCACGTGAAAATGTTATTGTTACACTCCTCTGTCTCGTGTCATGGACGCTTACTTTCCTTCTTTTGTCCCTCCTTCTCTCTTTTCTTTCTCCCTTTTTTCTCTAATCACGAGAAAGCGTTACTGACGGGCTAAGTAACGCAACGACGAGCAAAACTTTTGTAAGATATGCTCAGCCTTCTCTCATTCAACACCACTACTTTTAACGTATAATGATTCCCTTAACTTTTTTCCGTTGCTTTTTAAAGAATTATATTAATGATGTTTATTGATAATACAGATAAGTCGCTAAAATTATTCGCCAGCAGTATCTCGTGCAGTAATCCTCAACGTGAGTAGTAAACTATATATTTATACCCTGTTTCTTTAGATAGGAAACAATTGTCGGTTTTATATCTATCACTATTGCTACGGTACTCACGATAAGCAAAGCATGAGCGCTATCAATTGAAAACTGTTAGAAAGGATTCTGTGGCAAGTAAGATTACTGAGTAGGATCAATTCACTTTTACAAATCAATTTCTCAATGTATTTTTTATTGACTAAGTAATCATATAATTTAGTGAAGTTGAAATCTCAACTAAAATACGAGCTCACATATGTACATACGTAAAGGTAGACATATCCACGCACTCACACGCATACACATACACAAATACACACAAATATATGTATACGTATATGTGTAGAAACATTAAAGATGTGCAAATGTATGTAGATACGTATACGTAGATATCGTATGCATATATATATTTCTGTGTATACATGTATCTGTGTGTGTGTGGTATGTGTGTATATATACATACATACATGGACTCATATATATGCATATATATATATATATATATATTATATATATATATATATATTTATGCATATATATATACACATCTATATACATCTTTCCATCCATTCAGTCATACATACACACATATTGCGCCATTATATAGATTCATGGAATATTGAACGCCAACGTGGGGATTACAAGCTTAAGATGTAATCTTAATATACTGAAAGTAAATCCCTTCCCCAAGTATACCAATTGCTCTCATATGACGTTAGAGATTTAGAGTAATACAGTTGAAAATTCTATACAGATTATACAGAAAATATAGAATATGTGCCTGTGCATATGTGTGCCTGAGTGTGTGATTGTGTGTGTGTGTGTGTGTGTGTGTGTGTGTGTGTGTGTGTAGCGTATACATGTAATTTGTATACTTCACACTACACATTTTTGTATTCAGTTGAAAATCCTGCTTACACAATTTGAAATAAACGTAACGCATCCAAAGAGAATAACACAAGCTATTTATGTTTCCATACAAAGGATCCACAAAAATAGAAATGCTAGATTACAATATATATGTAATATTCATTTGTGAACCACTGCAACTCACTAGTCATTTCACTGAAAACTTTAATGTAGTAGTGTGGATTATAGAATGCTGTTGAATATCTTTTGCCAAATTGATTTGTTTGGAAGGTATAATGGAAATTACAATCAAAAATTGTATTACACTTTTTAATACGTGGACAATTAATGTCCGAATTTAATATTTTGTTCAGGTCTTAATCAGGCGGGAGAATCTATAACCATGACATTCGCAGACATGACCAGACTGTCGAAATATATATTTTCTTTAACTCTAGAATAATCGTAGGTACGGGGCAATGTAAAATTTAGACGCTCTGAATGCAATAAATTTGAATGACACTTCGTGTGTATGCCTGAGTGTGTGTGTTTAGCAAAATTTAGATTTCAATGAATATGGTACTTAAGTTAAAGGCACCAGAATTTTTATGGTATTATCCATATAAATCTAATGGGATGATTATAATCAAAATAATCCTTGTTGCTTATTTTGATTATATATATATATATATATATATATATATATATATATATATATATATTATTGAAATGGATAAATTAATTATCTTGTTACGGATTATTCAAAATTTAACCGATACCTGGGTAGCAAAAATCACAACAGAAAAAACACGGTTGAGGTTACGACCATGGGGTGTCGCAACCGTGCCTTAGCGCGGAAAATTGAAGTTTTATATATTTAGTGAAGGGAAGAAATGGAGCTGGACGAAGATTCTACAAAATTCCTTTTTATTATTTTCTACACATGTTTCAAATTGTTAATAAATTCGACCAAGCAGTATTCGGTATGTAAAGTGATTTTTTTTACTTTACCATATTTGTATAAATTAATACTTCAAATATACCGTAAATGGTCTTTACATACCGAATACTGCTTGGTCGAATTTATTAACAATTAATTAATTCTACCCCTTTTTTGATGACAATATAATGCTTTCTCTCCAAGAATTTGAACTGCAGTTTTTACCTCTGTAGAAATGTAATGCTCTATGACTCACGTGGGTGGACGGGGAGAA
>NC_043005.1:102630462-102642962 GCF_006345805.1 Octopus sinensis | reverse complement strand
AGATTTAAAACTGCTGCTGCTGTTTCTCGGAAAATGAGCATTGTATTGAAGAAAACTTTATCTCGAAAAACTGTGTCTCGTCGTTTAGTTAAACATGACCTACAAGCAAGAGCACCTGCAGTGAAGCCACTGATCAGCTCCAAGGATAAAAAGTGTCATCTTAACTTTGCAACCGAACATGTGTTGTGGTCTCAAGAAAAATGGCAAACGGTGCATTTCAGTGATGATTCTAATTTATGTTATTTGGCTCAGATGGGAAAAGGTACGTTCGTAGAAAAGTAGGAGAAAAATTGTCGCCTAAATGCCTTAAGACTAGTGTTAAATTCGGTGGAGGAAGTGTCATGGTTTGGGGGATGATATCTGGAGATGGTGTGGGCCCATTGGTGCGATTACATGGAAAGGTAAATGCAGGAGTTTATAAACAACTTGTAAAAGATCATGTCTTGCCTGTGCTGAGAAATTCAACTAAGCGTCCACCCATATTCATGCAGGACAATGCCCCATGTCACAAGGCTAAGGTTGTCATGAACTTCCTCAAGGCTGAAAAGGTTATTATTATGGATTGGCCAGGGTTATCGTTGCTGCAATATCATAAAATTGGTATTCCTTGCCCGAGATATGGCCTCATTCCAGCTAATTCTATCAGTTCACTAGATATCCAAGATCCGTCTCAGGTCACTTAGACGAATGGCGTTGAATTACAGCTTATGGTTAGATTAGAAGCTCCAGATTTCACTGATGCAAAATTGTGTGGTAAGGACGGAAACTCCCTTGATTGCAAATTTTATGTTCAACATTAACCTTCTCAGATTCTCTTTGTTAGTGTAGGTAATGTTGAAGATGTTTCTAAGCATCATTTCATTTCAAACCCGAGAATGCTTGTCCCTGACTGTGGGACTATAGTATATGTGCGTGTATATATGTATTCCTGTGTGCATGCACGTGTGTATGTGTAGCATATACATGTAATCCGTATACTTCACACTACACATTTCTGCATTCATTTGAAAATCTTGCTTACATAATCTCTACATATATAAAGCTGAAGTCGTTTGTGTATGGCAGGTTTGGTAGCCTTCAACTAACACTATCCCCTCCGAGACCCTGCAGCGCAAGTTGACCAAAATTGAGAGTATGATAGAAGAAGGCTTCTTCTTCCTTCCGTAGAAGGAAAATGCAAATCGAACCATGTTAAGACCAAAAAGTATTTATATAAAAAGGTGCTTTTTTTTTCTATGAAAATCCCTATTTTTTACGATTTTTTTACTGCTGTGTCACCATTCTTGGGTGTAATTCAACCAGAAAAACGTTCACTTAAAGAGAATAACAAGCTACATAATACAAACTTTTAACTTTTCAAAAATTCCAATTCTAAAGGGTCGAAACAAAGCCGAGCAACGCCGGGCGATACTGCTAGTTTGAAATAAACGTAGCGCATCCAAACAGAATAACGCAAGCTATTTATGTTTAAGTATAAATGTCGCCGCAGTTATTGATGCTAATGTTTGTTGAGCGCTTCACACTTTTGCCTACCACTTTCGTCTTATTTGTATTCCTGGTCAACACGAAATCTTGATAAGCACTTGTGATCTATTCAGGAGATATTGAAGTGTCTCCTCTCAGTCAATTGTTGACATCGCTGCATCATTTTCAAACAACATTCCCTTGATAAAATATTGTATGCTTTGCTTTTTGTCTTCACTCAGGAACGATTAAGCAGTCTGCGATTTGATTGAGTGTAAAGGCAATCACCCTTGTTTGATGTTCCAAAATCGAGCTTGCATATAACAGAGAGTAAGTTACTGCATGGAATGTGGTCAGGACACAACGCTCTTTTACTGAACATTGCCTGCGCAGAATGTTGTGTTTCGTCGATACTGTTATGTCCTACTTCGAACTCACTGTCTATGCCACTTTATAATGTGGTCTTATAACAAGGTTATAACAATGCAAATATAAATCAGAAACCACAAGTAACAAACAATATCTCTTCTCAACGACTTACTTCTACAACTGTCTTCACTAAAAGCCTGCACACACCACACTATCCTTCACTGACAGTGCGCATGCGCCTTTATTCTGTTTAGAACGGTTCACCTGCTATCCCACAGGGGTGTCAAGATTGACTTTCGTTGGAAGTCAATATTTTTCTTTTGTTTATTATCTTTATAACCATCTTTCCACTTCCTTTGTTTTTAATTCCCTAGGAAGAAATTGGGAGCTTTTTTATCGTTTTGGACCTACTTGCAAAAGTTCTGTTTGCTTTCTCTTCCGAGTCGTTGTACTCATTGGCTCAATTGTTCCTTGAGGTGTCGGAACGTCAAAAATGTCATAAAGAAATTCCATTCGCACTTTATGTCTTATTCCTGCTTCGGGAAACCGTTTTTTCGGTTGATTTAGATGTCTCTTGTGTTCCCACGTATGACCTTTTACCATGTATCTTATTTTTCCTAAACGTTTACGTTTTATACCTTCTCCCCAACTTTCCCTTCCGTTTCTGTATATTTAAAAAAATATACCCTGTCACCGATTTTGAAGTATTTTAACTTATTTTCGGGGTTTCTTTCGATTTTTCTTTTCTTCCCAGTAGTAATTTGTCAGACACTGACCTGACTTTCCCAAACTTTCCCGGTGAACAGTAGTTCAGCTGGCGATATACCTGATGTGGTGTTGGGATATACCTGATGTGGTGTTAAGAATTGCGTCAATGCAGTATCAGCTAGTAGTTCATATCTAGATTTTTTCAGCGCCTTCTTAAACGTGTCTACGAAACATTCCGGTAGTCTATTCGGTTCCGGATAGTATGGCGGAGTAGTAATATGTTCTATTGCATGCATTTTGCAAAAGTTTTAAAATTCCGTTATCAGACATTATTGTGTCTGGGACGCCATATCGCGCAAAAAACTTGTCCAGAAATTGTATCTTTACTTTGGAGGTTGGCTTCCTATATTTATATATTTCCAGTCATTTCAGTAACTATCACAACTATTAGATGATACCCTCCATTTAATGGTTCTGCGAAATCTATGTGTAATCTTGACCAAGGTACATCAGTGTTGGGCCAAAGTTGAGATTTTGCCGGTGGTGCATTTGCTGCCAAAGTACAACCCCTGCAGGTTTTCATCAATTTTTCAATATCCTGATCCATATTCCCCAGTAAACATAGCTTCTCACCAATATTTTCTTTCTCCCGATTTCTGGCTGTCCCATGCAAAGAATCATCAGGTATTACATCCTTTTTGCAAAGAAACAGGTACTACATCCCTCCGACCGTACATAAGTACGCCATCATATATCGAATACCATTTCGAAACTGTATTACATTCGTTTACATGTGTTTTTGCATTTCTTTCAAACTTCACTATTTTTCTTTTCCTTTTTATTACGAATGCATACTTCTCTTCTTTAATTTTCATTTCTTCTAAAGTGGCAGGTACTACGTTGCAGAGTATATTTTTTTACTTCAGCACACAGCCTATGGAGTATACAATGATGAACCAATCTCTTTCCCTTTTCCTATTCAATACTCCCCAAACCAGCATGGCCAATAGAACAAGGTGAACACCACTCTGGAGTTGAAAACACTAAGCTGCAGCAGATGTTTCTGTGTTAGGGCCTCTTGAAGTTTCCTGGACAACTGTTCATAGAACTTGTCTGCTATATTTTGAGCAGAGTAGATATCGGAGGACGTGGAAGCATGTGGCTTAGTAGTAAGTGTGTCACACTCATGATCGTGAGACTGTGGTTTTGATCCCTTGACTGGATGATGCGATGTATAATAAAAATAAAATAATAATTTCATGTTGCTCCAGTCTACTCAGCCGACAAAAATGAGTAATCTATTGACGAACCGACCTTACAGCCTAGGAGGGGATTATAGATATCACAGTATCGGGTAAACTTGACTTATGTGCTTATGGCTCGGAAAAGGTCTTTTCATTTATTTTTGACAACGTCGGATCATAGAAACAGAAAAAAGGTTGACAGATTCTACAGGTGTAGAACTTTTTCTCACTGTATATTTGTATGTATGCATGTACGGATGAAGGCAGATGCACAGAGTATGATGCAGATGGTATAAATTCATGTTGGAAGATGAGGAAAAAGAGACAAACAGGGAAGAAACTGAGAAATGCCGAAAGAAAAAGGGAAGGTAGACATATAAATGGGTTGAATAACAATGGAAGAAATGGATTAAAGATTTCAATAAAATAAGGAATTAGAAGAATAGATAGAGAGGAGATATAAATTGACAGCTACATGTCAAAGGCTGATAATCTTTTAATTCCAATTACGTAAACGAATGAAGATAAAATCAATATCAGAATTCTTTTTCAATCAATGATTTTCTTTTCTAATATATCACATAATCTGACATTTGGAAGGCGGAGGACTAGTTGTTTAAAAGGATTCCATTTACATTTTTGAACCCATTGGAATGATAGATAATATTGATTCAATAGGATTTGTAATCAGAATGTAAATCCGTGACAAGTTACCGCAAAATATATCGTTTGATACTCTAATGATTCTGCCATTCTCAGTATAAGTATGTGTATATGCGTGTATATATAAATATATGTATGTAGCTGCGTATGTGTATGTGTATGCAGGCACACATTTTCACAGACATGAGGTATATATTTTTGCAGGTGCGTATATACAATATACCTTTATTTTGGTTATAATTGATTTGCCCAAACCCTCGCTGCATTTATACTCATTTGACGTAAATAACATACAGGATATTACTACTCAATAATGTTCCAATGTATACAGCCATCTTTACAAGTAGTCTTCAAGACCGAAATTCTTGCCTGTCAGAAGTTCCTTTCTATTGTGAACAGGGTACAGATTACGGTGAAAGGGAATAGCAATCAGTTCTCCGATCAGACTAACATTGGCGTTCCACACACGCAGTTTAGATCAATGGGAACAAGCCTATATACTACACACCCACAATTTAAAGTCAGGTAAACGATATCTTCATTTTGACCGATAACCGAAAACATTTTCTCAAATAACGTACCTTTTCAAAAGTTGCAGGTACAGTAAGTTAGCAGATTTGATAAATCCCTATGTAGTGATAAATAAAGCCAAAAAAAATATCTATGAAGGAAAACAGAAAGCAAATATCTACGTCGATATGATAGGATATCAGTCACATTCCTTCTTAAAATATTCATTATGTCTTCACGACAGCAATATTATATAAACAAAGCAATAGAATAAGGTAATAGAAATACTCTGATGAATGGTCTTAAAGATCAGGACTAACTTCTGGCTAAATAGCTTTTTGCATTTACAGATACATTAATAAGCAATTTACAAAATATGAAAATAAATTTAACATTTTACACAGAATATAAAAAGCATTTACATAACATACTTAAAGTATACGGCTTAAACTAAATTTATTCCGGTTATAAATTAATAAAGTTGCGAAATACCTCACGAAATATTGGTTGCAAACTTCTGCACAAAACCAGAAAAAGTCGATTGCAGCGAACCTAGCTTTCAATTGGTAATTGTTTTATCGTCCCCGGAATTATAAAGGAAAAGTCGATGACGGGGAAATTTCAACTCACAGCGTAAAGATAAACAAATTGCCGCTAAGAATTTTAAGCCGCGTGCTAACGATTCTGCCAAATCACCGCCTTTACTTCACCAAATATTATGAAATATGTATTTCATTTTCAAAAGCAAACAGTGTCTGCATCTCTCCTCACACTAATCGCATGTATATAATAATAATAATAATAATAATAATATAATAATAATAATAATAATAATAAAAATAATAATAAGTGACAATGAATCCCTAAATGCTGGTGATGTAAAAGTGGCAATGAATCCCTAAATGCTGGTGATGTATAAGTGACAATGAGTCCCTAAATGCTGGTGATGTAAAACTTTCGTGTGGCATTTTCCAGGGTGACTCACTGTCACCACTCCTTTTCTGTTTATCCTTAATACCTCTCTCAAAGCTGCTCAATGACGCGCAGTACGGGTATAAAATGTTTGATAAAAATATAAATCATCTCATTTACATGGATGATTTAAAGCTTTTTGCAAAAAATGACCAACAACTCAAGGGCTTACTAGCGATAGTCAAACAATTCAGTGACGACATCAGAATGCAATTCGGCCTCGATAAGTGTGCAAAAGCTACCTTTATCAAAGGCAAAATGACAGAAACATCTAACGTTAACCTTGACCAGCAGAATGTCATAAAAGAACTAGACCCAGCGGAGAGCTACAAGTACCTAGGGGTAATTGAAGGGAACGGAATAAGGCATTCAGAGATGAAGGAAAGGATCAGGAGAGAATGCTATCGAAGAGTGAGGGCAATACTCAAGACAGAGCTGAATGCAAGAAACAGGATCGAAGCGATCAATGCATTAGCCATACCAGTCGTGACTTACAGTTTCAATATTGTTAACTGGTCAATTACTGAAATATGTCAGCTCGACAGAAAAATAAGGAAACTGTTGACAATGCATAGAATGCACCACCCTAAGGCAGATACAGAACGACTCTATCTGCCAAGAAAAGAGGGAGGCCGTGGTCTTTTGCAACTGGCAATAACAATGAAGATTGCTACAATTGGCCTAGACACCTACCTGAAAAACTCTGAGGACTGGATGTTAAAACTTGTCTCAAAACATGAAAACAAGAAAGCATCATACTCAGTCACAAAACAGGCAAAGGAATATCTAAGTGATATTCCGAATACAACCAATTTCGGAATTAGAGATAGACATACAAGAAACAAGCACAGAAAAAGCTAGGCGCATGAAAACCCGTGCCAAAACTGCGGCCTTAGATATTCTGAATAATAAATGGCAAGGAGAACCTCTCTATGGCAAATACCCAAAGAGAGCGAATAATGCAGATATTGACAAAGCCCTGACTCATCAATGGCTAATGGCCTCTGGCTTAAAACTCTGAAACAGAGGGGTTTATCATAGCAGCTCAAGATCAATGCCTACCAACAAGAAACTACCAGGCCAACATATTAAAGAACGGCAGTAGCCCAACATGTCGTGTATGCCGACAACAAAATGAAACCATTGATCATGTTGTCTCCAAATGCAGTCTTCTAGCGCCTACAGAGTACCTCAACAGGCATGATAGAGCTGCACAATATATTCACTGGGTAATTTGCAAAAACCTGGATTTGCCCCATGAAAAAAACTGGTGGGAACACAATCCACATCCAGTGCTTGAAAATGACATCTCACTCCTCTGGAACTTCACCATTCAAACTGACAGGAAGATAGATGCAAATAGGCCAGACATCATATTGAAAGACTTCAGACAAAGAACATGACTCCTCATTGATATGACTGTCCCAATCGATATAAACGTATCTGTCAAGACCTACCAAAAACTGAGCAAATATAAAGATCTTGAAATAGAAATCAGCAAAATGTGGAACCTGAAGACTAAAACAATACCTGTTGTCATAGGTGCCCTGGGAATGATAGCGAAAGGGACTGATTGCTACCTAACTCAGATACCAGGAAACCCCAAAATGGCAGAAATTCAAAAGATAGTGCTCATGGGAACTGCTCATATCCTACGCAAAATACTCTCTATGTAATCCCAAGGTTTAAAACAAACTTTTTTTTTATTTATTTATTTATTTTTTTTATTTTATTTTTATGTATTAGGCATTCACTAGTACAACACCAAAAAAACCCCCCAAATATATGGCACAGAACTTCCAACCTGTTGTCTCTTGAGGTCTCTGGGTGAGACTTGGAGCCAACTTGTACAGACATAAAGCAAAAGTCAAACATAGAATAATAATAATAATAATAACAATAATGATAATGATAATAATAATAATAATAATAATAATAATAATAATAATAATAATAATAATATAATAATAATAATAGTAATAATAATAATAATGATAATAATAATAATAATAATAATAATAATAATAATAATAATAATAATAATAATAATAATAATAATAATAATAATAATAAGTAGAGTATAAATTAAGAGTGGAGTATAAATTAAGACATGACAGAGTTGGCCAATATCTACACTGGCTAATAAATCGGCATTACAATATCAAAACTGCCGACAAGTGGTATAATCACCACCCTGAAGCTGTAACTGAAGGAGAAAATGTAACGATTCTGTGGGACTTTCCAGTACATACAGACCGAACCATCAAAGCCAATAAACCAGATATTGTTGTGAAAGACAAAAACAATAAAGTTTGCTTATTGATCGACATGAGCATCCCCTGTGATCATAATATCTCGGCGAAAGAGTTTCACAAGCTCAGAAAATATAAAGACCTGCTCATTGAAATTGAGAAAATGTGGCATCTCAAGGCGGTTACAATACCAGTGATCGTAGGAGCACTAGGAATGATCAAGAAGGGAACCGAAAATTATATGAGAATGATCCCTGGCTTACCATCCCTGCAAGAAGTGCAAAAGATTGTCTTAACTGGTACATCACACGTATTGAGAAGAGCATTGTCGCTGTGAGAGCTGTTACTGCCCATGTATTTTAATTTAACCCTAAAAATAAAAAAAAATAATTAAAAAAATGAACGAACTATTGAGTTTGGTTTAATGACCTACCAATGTATACTGTGAGTTTCTTTGCCCTAAGAGTCGGGACGACGCTCGGCAAGAAATGGAAGCAAATTTGAAAGAAGAAAAAAAAAATAATAGTAATATATATATATATATATATATATATATATATATATATATATATATATATATATATATATATATATATATTCACATACCATTGGAAGCAAAGAATTACTGAGATACATCAAATAATTTAAAAGAGAATCTGAATTTACGCTGGAAAACATGACCGGCACCATCCAGAGTTTATAGATTCGAACGTGTAAATGTAAATTTAAAAGTACAATGACATTCATAACCCTATTTCATTTTGCCATACTTCACTGTCAACTAAACGAACCATAATTATTTGGGGGCGAGCACAATGCTTTCCATTCAATTTTCACTGAAGTTTACGAAAACGATTTCCCCCTTTCTGCGACTAGTTTTTGTTTAGCAACATAAGGGTTACTTTGATACATCAAATACATCAAACCTTTTCAAACCTACCTCAGCCCTAGAGTGGGAAAATACGGTAAGTTATTTTGTCAAAAATAATATCAAAACATGTCCATTTAATTACATTATATCAAATCTTTATTAATTCAAAACTGTGTTATAAAGGACAAGATTGTCTTCGGTAAGATTTGACCTCAGTATCTAAAGAGCTGGAAGTAATTAAAAGGCAGGTTTTGAATTGGCGCTGAGACGACAATGTCAATTCAACGACTATTACGTAACACACGAAAGTTTGCCGCCATGGCTCCGCAATTTATTTGTCTTCGTTCATTCTACGTTTGTGTTCAGACATACACACACTTACAAACATATGCATATATGTATCTCAACGCACCTATGTATACGTGTATTTATATATATATATATATATATATTATATATATATATATATATATATATATATATATATATATATAGTGAAAGTTTTGAGAAAAATCTCCAAGTGATGCTATATATAGATTTAAACATGTGTGGGTGTGCAAGTATATATGCATAATTATAAATTATATATATATATGTATAATATATATATATATATATATATATATGCGTGTGAGTGTGTATGTATATATGTATGTATGTATGTATGTATGTATGTATGTATGTTTATATGTATGTAGTGAGAGGTTCGAGACAAATTTCCAAGAGATGACGTATATTTATACATGTGTGTATGTATATATACATAATTATAAATTATATATGTATACACACACACACACACGCACACATATATGTATGCATGTAAGTAAGTAGGTAGGTAGGTAGGTAGGTAGGTAGGTAGGTAGGTAGCTAGGTAGGTGGGTAGGCAGGCAGGACGCGATGGAGGGATGGTACTACGTACGTGCGTATGCATGTATGCGCATGTATATAAGTGTGATATAGCACTTCTAAACTGAGGTTGGTGTACAGTTATTAAACCTATTTTGTATAACTAAAGTGTGATAAGAAAGATAGATGTTGTACTTAATTAAATGTAATTATACAAAATATATGCTATTTATTTTATCGATCCGTGAGAATTATTGTTACTTATATGTAGAAATTTGGATGGAAATTTACTTGGAATAAATAATTATATATTAGGAAATAATCGAATTATATTAGTTCTTATATTAAGTATTATGTAACTTGAATGTAATGTACATTCTCATCTATATATCATTTACTATTAAGTCAATGAAATTTTAGAAACTTTGTGCAACTTAATTTTAGTTTTATCATCGAGTCGCAGGAAATGTGTCTGGAGTTGGTGAAACATCGTTTCATGTTCATATTGCAAAGATTGCTGAGTTGTGTGTAACTTCGCTCGGTATGACGTTCAAACATAGACTATTGATATACTGTGGTTTGTTGGTTTGGTAACGTCAAGTATTCTCCTGTTTCAGTTCTAATATAAGAAAACTTATTGCTTCGTTTGCAAAATCATATTTCAAATACGAAATTTTATAACGGGTTCAGTCAAATGTTAACATTTGGTCATTAATTAAGCCATATATCGCAAACTATTTGGTGATATATCACAAAATAACTTCGATTGGAAGACGCCAATCTAGTCCATCAAGCAAGTTGCAGCTATTTGTTTTATTAAACGCTAATAAATGTTGTTTCCTTGAAGTTTTAAGTTCGAGATCAACGCGGAAAACAAGGTACAAACTGCCCCAAGGTGTTAGTGTGATGTTGTATCAGACTTCAACATTTTCCTTACAGGATTTACCCTTTTTTTACCCCAGATTCTACATGCTGTTAGTTCATATATATATATATTTATCTCTCTATCTGTCTGTGCATCCATCCATATCTGTGTAGTGCACCACAATCATTCGCATTACTGCCTTTATGTGTGTTATGTGTGCGTGTATGTGTTTACATTAATTCGGGAATAACAAATAGGTACACAAACGTGTGTCTGTCTGTACGTATGTACGTGTGTATACATATATACACTCATATCTATCTATCTATCTATCTATCTATCTATCTATCTATCTATCTATCTATCTATCTATCTATCTATCTATCTATCTATCTATCTATCTATCTATCAATCTATCTATCTATTTATCTATATATATATATATATATATATATATATATATATATATGTATATATATATATATATATATATATAAATACACATATATATACAAACATATATATATATGCATGTATAGATAGATATGCGTGTATATATGTATACACACATACATACGTGCACACAGACATACGCTTGTGTATCTATTTGTATATCTATCTCTCTATCTGTATGTATATATATATATATATATATATATATAATATATATATATATATATATATGTATGTATGTATATATGTATATGTGTGTGTGTATGCGTGTGCTTTTGTGCCTGTAAAATTCTTTGCGTGAATGCATATGCAAATACGTGTGTATGTGTAGAAATTGATGCTTCCTTATGCATATATAGTTGAATATAAGCTAATAAATCATTTTATAATAGAATATCATTAATATGATCAATTGCCGAAGTCAAACAGGGTTAACAGAACTATTGGGATTTACGTGGAGAATTCTAATGATTTCTATCTCCATGAATGATATTAGAAAATTTATTATTGTCACAGAGATTTGGATACGCAGTCCCGTCAGCAATTTTGTCTAATTCCACCTAGCGGTATTTTAATCAGAACAAATGCTATATTGTAATCATTTAGCCACTTATGGAATTGATGCAATAATCGCATATATTGTGAAATTTTGTGTCTGTATAGAATTTCTCCGCTGTTTCCCAGTAGGCCTGATATATCTATACATTAAATCAGGTCTTTTCGTTAGGTTTCAATGTTATCTGAGTGTAAGTTTCCAATGTAGCAGCGTTGAATAAGTTCGAGCAGGTGTATGGACAAACATATAAATATATGTGTGTGTGTGAGTATATATATATATACATAAATATGCATGTTATAAATAAGAGTAGCGATTTTTATACATATATATATACACATATTTATATATATATATATATATATATAATATATATATATATATATATATATATATATATATTATTGGTGAATTGAAGAAATGGAGCTGAACGCAGATTGAACAGAAATCGTTTTATTTCATTCTACACGTGTTTCGAAAGGCACAAATTACCAAAATCCGATTGAATAATGGGACCATATTGTGTCTTTCTCTTCAGGAAGAAAAAAGGAAATCCGTTAGAGAAACAAAAACAGAACAGAGGCGGAGCAAAAACCAAATCGAACTATGCTCCTAAGAGCCCATGGCGAAACTGTTTATCAGTGTATGCTGAGAACCGGTGGCTGAAGAATTCTACAGGTCAGGCATCGGTCAATCATGTGGGTGAGGGTGTATAGATGTTCTT
>NC_043005.1:102602962-102625462 GCF_006345805.1 Octopus sinensis | reverse complement strand
CAGTGCGATAGCCGTCGAATGTGTGTGTTGCTGTTGGCAGTACTTTAGTTTGTTAATTTTTTTGTTTGTTCTTTTTATTTTTCTGATAATGGTTTTTCTGTTTTGGGGGATTCTGCACTTTTTGTTCACAGGTCTTGGTGGGGAGTGTTTTGCACATATGTCTGTGACGGTGTCTACAAAGATCTGCCAAGATGTTTTATGGTTGGTGGAGATGTGTGTATGTGTAAAGGACCAGTCAACATTTGATAGCTCGTTCCTGATTGCATCCCAGTTGGCTTTATGGAGATCCATGTTGTCAAATGGGTGGGCTGGAGGAAGGTCACTAGGATTAGCTTTCGGCTGGTGGAATTTCATGTTACAGAGAACCATGTCATGGTCTGAAAGAAGGGTTTTTTCCACTGTAACGTATAGGTATGGATATTCTTTTGTTTCTTCTTCTTTCATTTGTTTCAGTTAAGTGACTATGGCTATGCTGAAGCACCGTCTTTGGTCGAGCAAAATCGACCACAGGACTTATTGTTAGTAAGTTTAGTACTTATTCTATCTGTCTCTTTTACGGAACTGTTAAGTTACGGGAAGGTAAACACACCAGCATCGGTTGTCAAACGATGTTGGGGGGAAAACAAAGTCACACAAACAGATACACACATACATACATATATACGACGAGCCTCTTTCAGTTTCCGTCTACCAAATCCACTCTCCATGCTTTGGTTGGCCCATGGCTATAGTAGACAACACTTGCCCAAGGTGCCACGTAGTGGAACTGAACTCTGAAACATGTGCCATAAAGGCACGATACAGAGTAGCTTGCGGGCTGGACAAAATCATCGCTGAGGTGAATCATGATAAGGTTACTATTAATGGGAGAATATTAAAAAGAAGAGGTGCTTTTCCACCACCTCTTCTACCTCTCCGCCTCTGTAGAAGAAGACTAACATTTCCTCTTCCTCCGGGTACGAGGTTGTCACTTCTACCGTTGGCGGCACACTTCTCCCCAACGGTGTCTCTCACCTGCCGGTAGCAAAACCCCTACCTGCAAGGTTCCGGTACATCCCGGTGCTATATCACCGACTGCCGGCAATGTCCCCTTTCTTTTCCTCTTTTTTTCCTTTCAACTGAGGAAGGGTGCGTCTCCTTAGTGACCGGGATATTCACCTCCCCTCCCTCATCCCCAGGATCCTTCGGTGAGCACCCATTGTTGCTCACCTTCTTCCTCTTGCGGTCCTTCACTGAGGAGTCCTCCGTCTCCTCAGCCGCCTTCGTTCCCTCTTCTACAGAGGTTTCAATTGACTGCTCTAGGACTTTGCTTTGTTCCTCAGGACAGTTTTCCTTTATATGGCCAGGCAACAGGCACTGATGAAACCTGGGGAGGCACACTCAAGAATCACCTGGTACTCGCACCCCGCCATTTTAAAAAGTTCTGGCATAACCAGATTCATACCTGATTGGGTCCACAGGGTCAAACAGTTTTTGACCCAAACCAATCAGCCGCTGGAAGAATTTTCACTTTGAAGAGCCTGGCTCCGCTGCCCAACAGACCCGACTGATAATATCCTCTATCCACTGGGGTTCAATTCCGGGTGGCAAACCACAAACCCATGCCCTCGTCGATTTTTTCCCACAATACGTGGGAAGAAACATTTCTATAGCCTCAATGAACTGGCTCGCAAAACTGCGAGCCTCCTCTGGGTGTCAAACAGCAACCACCCCGTTACATGCTTGACTCCCCTAGAGATATACTTAATGGTTGGCACATGTTCCGCCGACTCCTGCTCAATCATCTGCTTGGATAAGATAGTAATGGTGTCGAGAACCTTCGAATAAGTTCTTAACACCACCGTCCTCCCCTCTTGCTGTCTGAGCCACACCTTAAGTGGGACAGTCTCCCATTCTACAATCTTTAAATTAAGAAATAAAAAGGTCCAAAACAATAGTTCACCAAAAAGGAAAGAGAGAATTCAAAAGGAAACAAAAGGGAAGAAGAAAAAAATTTCAATAAAAAAAATCACAATAGAAGAAGAAAACAACAGTTCAAAGAAACACAGCAAATAATCTTCTGAGCATTCAGGTACTCCAAGTCGTACGGTACTCCAATTAGAACTTGGACTGCTCCACTTGAAACACAGCTTTCCAACGTAGTTGTAAAATACACACTATTTACAAACAGCGAACGACTTTTGTGTTTTATTGTCATTTTATTCCGTCTCTAAATATCTCAAAGCTTCAAAAGGAAAGCTAGTGCTGCTTAGCCGTTAGAAGGAGCTCCAGTGGCGACTGTAGGCCAAGCTGACTGAAACAGTGTACAATTAACAGCATAAAAGCCAACGGATAATGCTTGGTTGAGTAAATTCAAGTTCACTTGCTCTGCTGTCATTGAGGCATATCTACCCAATTAACCCAGTAAGAATAAAGAACAAAAGCAGAAAACACCCAGCTAGATTTGCAAAGTTATTCTATCTGTATTGAAGAAAAGTAATATGAGATGGAGATAAAGGAAAAATACATCATCCCAACTCTGAGCAATTACGTATTACTGAAAACCATAGCTGGGAAGACAATTAATAAAAATATCGAACGATGAAAAGAGCTCTACTCACAGCTCTACTCTACTGTAGACAACTTCGATAGAGCGCTAGACAGCATAGAGTTGTCGGCTGCTGAGGGCCTGTGTAAAATCATTGACTGTCATCCCACTAGATCAAAGGGTAGGTTCTTCTATAGCATCGACGTAATAAAGTCCGTAATTTTAAACAATTCGTATTGGCATCTTATTTCATTTTTCGTTAGCTATTGTTTTTTTCGTTTATTTTTCACTTCTTTTCATTCTTCCTTCTGTCACTGTAAGCAATTTTTCCAACTCACCTAGTACTCTCAAGACACTGAGTGTTGGGTAAACATCTATCAATATATTGCAGAGGTAGAGTTATATTTTGAAGAGTGTTTGTCGATCAAATCGACACTGACGCATATGAAATTATTGGTCGCATTTATGTCTGGATGCTGAGTTACTACAAAGAAAACATTCCGGTTGGCGAAGGGTGTGGCGAAGGGTGTAGCCGTGTAAGACAGACGACATGCAGCTGCTTATACTCTATACACATTCACACACACACACATACACACACACACACATACATACATATATATATATATATATATATATATATATATATATATTTATATATATATATTATTTATATATATATATATATAAATATATATATATATATAAATATATATATATATATATATATATATATATATATATATATATATATATATATATAAATATCTGTACACATACATATATACACAGAGGCATATATATGCATGTATATATATATATATATATCAGAAGAGAGAACGAGAGTGAAGCAGGGGGGTTGTATTGGTGGTACCTGTGGTTTTTATTTAGAAAAGAATGAATAATTTTGATTTAAGTTTTGTCATAATGGGCAAATATTTCTTTGCACATACATTTTTATATTTCCTCCTCCTCTCCTGCTCGTTCTCCTCTTTCTATATCTCCCTCCTCTCGCATTTCTCCTATATCTCTCACCTCTCTTGCGTTTACCCCTCCTCTCTTCTCTCCTTGCATCTACTTCTCTCTTCCTCTCTTTGAATCATCAATAGTGTAAGATGTGTTAGATATGTTTTGGAATTGATATATTTCATCTAATTCATGAAAGAGTTACATTTCTCCAATATCAGCATTAGCATCAAGTTCAGAATTTGACATGAATGGAATTCATACCGGTTGCATTATTCATAACCACTGAAATATCGATAGATGTCACAGATAAACCAATTTATTTTTTCTAATATTTTTATTCCTGCGTGTGTACATTTGCGAACATGCGTGTATGTATGTAAATATGTGTGTATGTGTGTATGCATTTATGTATCTATCCAGGAGCATATTAATGAATGTATTCTAATATACATGAATGTATCTTCCATGTATTTATATAAATATATAAATGAATGTATATATTGTATGTCCAAGTCATAGCAGAGTCGATTGTGCCCGTGCATCTTTCCAGATACTCCGGGAATGGGTGATAAAAGCGAGGAGAAACCATGATATGTATGTTGTGTGGATTGCATTGTGTATTACATTGAAAATTATTGATAAATTTCCAAGATCCTTAACACCATATAGAGAGTTCTAATCTTTAATCTTCCATTCCAGTTCGTTAAACTTCTAATTCTACCTTTTATATTTCGACAATAATTTCTCTATTTACTGTAAAGACACGCCACCATTTCTCTTCAGTCTAAAAATACCCATTCTTGGCAAGCAGGTAAAGCACTATTCTTGCTATTTTGTCTTAATCAACACCGCTCTCTATAATGTATGTACATCTCACACATCATATATTTGCCATTTTGCCATAAGCAGTACATGAAAATATGACACCATGCAACAAAACAGCTCAATGCACTGTGTGACTACATTACGCAACTAACATACGAAACACAAAGAATCATTCATAATAAAACAAAGTCCGAAACAAGATAAGACAGATGCAGCATAAGTAAACGCTATTATACGTCTCCAAATGCTATCCGCAACGAGCTGGCACACACGTTATCTTAGCGGTATTTCGTCTGCCGTTACGTTGTGAGTTCAAATTCCGCCGAGGTCGACTTTACCTTTCATCCTCTCGGGGTCGATTAAATAAGTACCAGTTACGCACTGGGGTCGATATAATCGACTTCATCCCTTTGTCTGTCTTTGTTTGTCCCCTCTATGTTTAGCCCCTTGTGGGCAATAAAGAAATATATACGTCTCCAAATGCACACATCTCGTGAATACGGAAGACCACATGGAGCATAGTACAAAAAAAAATTGCTTGGAAATTGTCGGAAAATTATGATAAGAGTAATAATCGTAATGATAGTGTAGCGGTGTTGTTTTGGAAAGGTGGTACTGGATGTAACCATCTGCTGAGGCTACTGATTCGGGCTATCGCCTGATATAAGCAGGGAAGCTAGATTTCTTCAAGTGTTGTTGTGGTGGAGTCGTTGTGCATTTTATTCAGATATGTGGGAGTGTAGTTTGTTTTAGTGATATTGTTAGGATTTTTGTGTTTTGTTCAGAGTGTGACTCGTTTATGAATTTTTTATCTTTTGCTTGATTTTGTTTTTCTTCGTTGCTCTTCCTCTTCGCAACATGACTACCATATGCAACTTTCTAGTTGCATATGGTAGTTATGGTTAGTTATAGCGCGAGGACTAAATTTTGTAGAACTCCAGGATTCCAAACTTCTTTGCCTTGCTCATAAATTGTATATCGAGCATTACAGCACCGAGGTGACTTCCATGTTTAGTGGACGCTGTTGCTTCTAAGAGTCTTGCTTCTAAAGTTCTTGTCGAAAAACTGATGCAAAAAACGTTTTCCATGTATTTGTGAATATTTTACTGTTACTTATTTTATCGACCCCGAATAGATCAAAGTCTAAGTCAACCAGCGCGGAATTTGAACTCAGGAAATACTTCTGAATATTTTCTCCAATTATTTCTGAAAAGGCATGCTAACGATTTTGCCAAATCACTGCACTAATAATAATAATAATAATAATAATAATAATAATAATAATAATAATAATAATAATAATAATAATAATAATAATAATAATAGTAATAATGATAATAATAATAACAACAACAATAATAATAATGATGATGATAATAATTATCATAACTAACTGAATTTTGCATTAATTTACATTTCGACGAATACATATCGGTCTTATTAAATTTTTTTTTTCCAATTCTGAAAATGGAAATGTAAAATAAATACGAGTTAACAGTATTATGTCGAAATAATAGCTGCGCTGGTTCTCTGGTGGTTATTGTATTAGAAGACCTATTTTATTTCGTAGTGAAAATTATTATATTCACGTATCAGGTTTAAGGCGTGATTAAAACAATTGACTTCTAACGCTGGAATCTTAATGAAGCAAAACTGTTATTGTCACTAACAGCATTCTACCTCAACACCGTCATCACTTCCACTGAAAATTAACTATAAAAGATGCGACATAATAGAAACCATTTGTGACTTTGAAAAGAAATTTTGGTTTCACGAAAACATTCGAGAGAAATCTAAAGAGAGACTACAAAGCCATAAAGACTCTT
The DNA here is from genome assembly GCF_006345805.1 of Octopus sinensis. NCBI lineage: Eukaryota > Metazoa > Mollusca > Cephalopoda > Octopoda > Octopodidae > Octopus > Octopus sinensis. Next base: position 102,619,315 of record NC_043005.1, on the reverse strand, counting down.
CGTTCAAAAACAGAATAAATAATATAAAAATTAAATACGCGATAATTCGTGTAAAGAGGATGATAAATTCTGTAATGGAAATCTGCTGCAATTGTTTGAGCTGAATGACTTCTTTTTCTTTTCTTTTTTTTCCACATATTTCTATGAGTTAACCTGTTATTCAATATCTTTTATTAGGTGATACGGATAGCACACAATTCAATATGTGCAAAATTCACACATATACAATCGCACAAGTAAAAAAACAAAACATGAGTTAATGAATCGACCGTCGGTCTTGACAATGAATATTGTAGCTGTTCACTCAAAGGAAATATCACATCATTTAATTACAATGTAATTGACTAAGCATTCCCCAAACGCGTGTAACTAAACTATTTATGCTGACACTCCGTCAGTTACGACGACGAAGGTTCCAGTTGATCCGATCAACAGAACAGCCAGCTCGTGAAATTAACGTTCAAGTGGCTGAGAGCTCCAAAGATACTTATATTATTGACGTAATTCACCGGGAAATTCAGCGTTATACAGAATCTGACAAGACTAGCCCTTTGAAATACAAGTACTACTCAATTTTGCCAGTTGATTAGAATTGAGCAATGTTAAATATAGGGTCCCGCGCAAGGATATAATGCGCCGCGTGACCCTAAGCCACGCGTCTTTAGAAACGCGTGTAACGGATATACAGCTATGAGGTAGAATCAGTTCCACGACATTGTTACAATTCTGGATTTACTGATGAATTTTATCCAATATTCTTCTACAGTTTCAGTTCACCATTTTACTTATTAGAATTGGGTCGATCTAAAAACATGCTCAAGATGCATTATGAGCGAATGTAGAACCGTGATATTGTAATGTGAACTTTTTCATCTTGGTCAGTAATGTAGAAATAGAGTTAGCTGAAGTTTTGACCAACAACACGTGCTGTATACGCGATTGTCTGGTAGATATTGAGTGATAGATACGATCCGCTACAGAGCATTCGAATTTTTCAGCATATAAGTGCGTGAAGAACCGACACTTAAAGTAAAAATTGCATTGTGTATATAGTAGGAAATATAGGCAGAAGGTGTCGCGCAGCGGGTCCGTACCCAAAACCATGGAGTGGCAAAATAAGCTTTTTAAATACACTGTTGGGGCTGTGTGTATTCTGATAAAACGCATTCATATCTGGAAGTCGTAGGTCTCCTTAGTGTTTCAAGAACAAAAAAGGGGAGATAATTGGATATCATAGTCATAGAATGAGATTACTGTAAAATTATGTGTCGGTCAAGGCTAGTATGTTTTTGATCATAGTTCTGATAAACAGAATCTGACCTGGAATCAAATGACAACAACATTAACAAATAATATCGTTTCAGCTGGCACCAAAGTTCATGAGTGTCGATGCGTGTGTTTGATTGGTGAGTATGTGCTGCATGTGTATGTGTGTATGTTAGTTCGAGAATATATGGGAACGGCAATGTATGAGGAAAATTTACTTTTATTTCTGTCGCATGACAACGATTCTAAAATAAGTATAAAATAAGTAGGTTTGATGTTGTGTATATATTGGCAATAAAAACGATCACATGAAACCGTTTCATGAAAAATACTTTTTGACGTTAATTAAACAGATTCCCAGCCAATAATTTCTAACTTTTATTACTTCAAGAATCCAAATCTTTGTTAGAACATATTGATTTATTCATCAATTATATTTAAATCATATCTACCATTTTCTGAGTTTATGATTACTGGCTAAATCAGGAAAGATATTTCTAAGCACAAATCTATAATTTTAATTGATAGAAATATTTTCTTAAACATAATAATTAGTATTTTTCAGACAGGATATAGCTGGAAATTACAGTCTATGTTGCAAAACTTCGTTTGTGTAATCTTAGAGCAAAGTGCGATGATAAACTGATTCTATATGAAATAACATTCCATAAATCCAAGCCGGCTTGATTGTAGTAATTTGCGTAAATGCACATAACATTTTCGTTAACAACTTAATAACTATTGCACATTCATATAATAATAAAATTCATTGCATAAATAAAAGTCAATGACCCCCATTATTAACTCGCCTACCTTATATTTATGGAAATACATATTTCCGTTGGCATTCATCGTAGTTGGACTTATGTGAATTATTCAAGTAATATATTTGTCGCATTAATTTAACTTGGTGATTGACTTATAGAAATATATTTAAGGAAATTAATATAATGGGAATATAGAGAACTTTATTACTGCAGTCGTTACTAATGCATTTCATTTCGGCTCTGTAATTTCAATATTGATTGTCAGTAAATACATGACATGACGCTTCAGATACGCTTCGCAATGTAACAACAATGGATGGGTCTCATTTCACTGGAAGAAAAAGCGTGGAGTAACGTTTACAAAATAAAGCATTAGAATTTTAGAAAATTGTAATAAATACATATATTATGCAGACATCATGTATGATGTGTAGGTAAACGAATTTTGATCTAATTGCATCGTTTTAACATCTAATACAAAAATATATCAATCCATTACAATTCAGAAGGTAAAAGCTTAAGGGCAATATGAATTACGAAAAACCTTATATTTCAGTATTGTAAAGTTAATGACTTGACCGAAATACGATCTTACACCATGAACACATCTAATCTATCGTGCGTTAAAATATATCTGTATATTCATAAAATGCCTGCAGGAAAGTTATTTCATTCTCATGATCCTCTGTTGCCAGTGGAGCTTAACCCTATGGCATTCAAACAAGCCATATCCGACCCAAATATTTTATACATTTTTATGTTTAAACAGGCCAGATCCCGCCTCTCACACCTACCCTACAGTGTCATTCTAAATATAGACAATCACATCATCAAAATCATGAAGCTCTGAGATAATGCAGAATTAATATGAAATAATGCGGATAAATAAGCATTACAATTGATGAATTAATATGAATGCTAAAGGGTTCAAACATTTGAAGAAATCTTTTTTTAATAAAAAACAAGTCCGCTTACTATATATTGAACGCTGTTCCAGTATGTTCTACATTCATACGACTATACAGTTTAGATTGCCAGAGAGTATATGTCCTGTAATATATTCACATATGTGTACAGCATTCACCGTACCTGAAACACCGTTCTTTTGAATAGTTATTCTCTACTTTATAAGCATACAAATATCTCACACGTGACACCTGTAATAAACAGCTTTGCAGTACAACACAAATCAAACTGAAAATGTTCATAATTTAATAAACTGTTGTAGTTGATTCTTTAATAAACCGAAACGTGTTCGCAATGTTTTCGTTTCTAAAAGCTTTGGACAATATTTATTTACAGAATATACAGACCCTAGAATTACTTTCATGTCCATATTTGTGTATGTTGAACATACATAACGAACTCATCTAACAGCAAACCTATATATATATACACACACACACACACACACACACACAAACACACACACATATATATATATATGCTTTTTATCGGTAAATTCTAAAACAGACTCAATACCACAAATTTTCATGGAAGAGCTATTGTCGATTGTATCAACAAGATTACTTATCCAGGCATTGTATTTTATGCTTACCACAAGTAGTAATAAAATCCCATGTTGACTTTAAACAGATTTATAATCAAAACACAAATTAATCTCAGTAAATATGGCAAGGATTTTTCTTCCTTTTACTTTCCCCAAAACCTTTTAGTTTAGAAGTAATATCTAACTAAAAATTCGAAATATATAAATGTAACTAATTATAGAAAATTAAGTTAATTAGTTTGTTCCTTTAAATTTTTTTCGAAAAAGACAATCAGAAATCTTCTAACCCTGGATAAAATTCCTACCATTTTCCCGTTATTTATACTTGTTGTCATTACATATTCATCAATTTTATTTTTTATGCGTAGGTTTGTATTGATTCATCCTTTATTTTTTTCTACATATTTTCGGGAATCTTTTGCCTTGGTTTTGCTATATAACACAGCTATAAAATATAACAAAAAAAAAACTATATATATATATAAATATTTAGTGCAGAAGAATATGTTACGTGGAATCTCTCTGAGATGTGATCGGAATAAATAACCTTATAACAAATGTATTAACAGTTGTTTAACACCTAGATACGTCGACTAAAAATAAATCGATAAATGCGTTATCAAATATTGATGTTGTTTTATCAGTTTTCTTCTTACTTTTAGGATGATTATTTTGTTGTTGATGTTGTTGTTGCTTGTGATAATACTTCTTTTCAGTATTATCAGAATCATCATCATCATTATTATTATTATTATTATTATTATTATTATTATTATTATTGTTGTTGTTGTTATTATTATTATTATTATTATTATTATTATTATTTTCTTCACCAACATCACCATAACCTCTATTATCATTATTATCGTCAGCAACGTCACCATCTTCGTCGTCAACAAAATAACAACAACAACAATAATAATAATAATATTAATAATAATAATACTACTACTACTAATAATAATAATAATAATATACTACTACTACTACTACTAATAATAATAATAATAATAGTAATAATAATAATAATAATAATAATATATCTTCGTTATCAACATTTCTACCGTTAATATAATTCTGAATTTCTTCCTCTGAAACTTTAGCGTTCGGAGAACGTGCCTAGAATATGGATTAAACAAAATTGGAATCAAATGAAAATTGACGATTTCCTTTTTTACGATACAAACTAAAAGACATAATGAAGAATTTCTGTCAAAATTATTAAACGAACGGTGATATTATCACTTTCTAGAAATTTCACACAATGTTTCTTATTATTATTCGCGTTTTTCTTTTCTTGTTTTTATACATTTATTTTTTTTTTACTTTTAGTTTTACAAATAATTACTTCGTATTCTTACAGAAGTGGCACCTCTGACCAATGTTATGGTGTAAGAAGACAAACATTTATCGAATAAATAATTGGTTTCTAAAAGATTATTTGACTATACGTATCGTTTCGTCTAATCCTATTCACCTTTGAAAACTTTCGATTTTCTCCGTTATATTTTTTCTAATTCTCAGTAATTCTTTTACTGGTTTCAAAATTTGGAGTAACTATGCTAGAATTCTATCTTCAAGGATTGTAGCAGATCATATCCATGCAGTAATTAGCCAAAATAAATTATCAGTGATATTTTATCGATTGCCAGCAAGTGTAATGACGTTATGCATTAGAAGATAGTGACCTCCCTGTTTGTAGCATGAATACGAAAATGTATTATCATCGATCTACAGCGGCTGAGACAAACACGAAGCCAGACCTACAGAGGCATATGCACACACACCATTCAGGAAGTGACGTATATGATCCACATACATGCGCAATAATCTATACACATACAATTTATACATGTACTTCTGCATCTTTTTCATAGCATTTTACCGACGGCCGGATAACTAAGGAGATGGCGGCGTGGATTTCCATCCCGACTACCGAAACTCCGAGATTTATCATGGCTACCGAATAATTAATTGTCACATATTACATATTTACACACATATATATATATATATATATATATATATATATATATAATATATATATATATATTATATATATCAGAAAAAAGCAACAAGAATGGATCAATATTTCGGTACAGTTGTTTCGTACAAAGACAGCTTTATTAAGGCTGCAAATATTGCAGTAAATATAAGTGACCCATACTCATCAGCCGAAACAACATCTGGGTTCTCCAACCATCTAAGGGGGTGAAAGAAGAACACAAATGACATCAAAATTCACAACAGCTATTTCGGCAGTATTTTTGTGATGCATTCAAACTCTGGCCACTAATCAGATATCATGCATGGTTATATCAAATAAAAAAAAACATGAATATTCAAGATGGTCGTACGGATAAGAAACCTGACTAAATGATTAAGGACACATAGATTGTCGCCATTCTCCCCGACTCTGAAACACGCAAACACTCTTAGCCGTATGCATTCAATTATGTTGTATATATATATACATATATCTGTCAATAAATCACGGTTTCGCGCTAGGAGCACAACGGAGTCTTAGGTAACAATCCGATTATATAACCCTACGATCATGAGAATGAAATGTGGCGACTACTTCCTATCGTTGCGGTTGCTGTGAAAAGTGGATGAAACAAAAATAGGTAGAGGATTAAGTTAAGATTTATGACCACTGGTGCTGAAACACCGCCACTGAATTAGTAAGATATATCTTGAAGTGTTTGTGTGAAATGTGTGCTTCTTTGAGGTTGGTGTTCTTGTGGAAATTGTGGAAAAGTGTTGCTAAAAGTAACAGCTAAGGAGGCGGCTGTGGTAGCAACAACTGATGCTGGACACTTGATGGATGATTGATACTATACTGACCACAGAGAGATCTAAAGTAGGTAGGTTGGTTTAATTTGGTAAGGTTAGGGTTAGGGTTCGGGTTTTATTTGTAATCATATGGCTCTGTTATTTTTTTTGCACTCACCAAGGAGGTTAAGTTTATGCCGGCGCTGGTTTGGTAAATTGGGCAATTTTAGGCATGCGTGTATATGGGCGGAAATGAGCTGCTTGGAAGAGGTCTGCGCTCTCCGAGTGCTTTTCTAGTTTTGATAAAGTAATAATTTATCAAAAGTTCACATGTTTTCATTAGTTTATATTTTATTAAAAATCCTTACGTACAATATGGTTTAGATGCTTAAAATCCTCAGCCGAAGAATATATAAGAGCATATCCATGAAGAAAAATAAAAACAAAAAAGATAGAAATGACAGGTTATGATATATTTTATATATTTCTTTATTATTATTTAAAAACATTTTTTGGCTAGACCATGTACCTATTGTCTGGGTTTCTTTTTCCAAAGTTGCGGGACCTTAACACGTCAACACAGTTTGTGAAGTGGTAATGGAAAAAACCAAAGGCACATATGTACACGCGTTCACATACGGGTTTTCTTTCACTTTCAGTCTGCCGAATTTAGTCACAAGGCATCGGTTGGCCTGGGACTCTAATAGATCGTGTCCGATCTACTTGCCACGCAATGGAACAGAAACCGAAACCATGTAGTTTGGAAGCCAATTTCTTACCACACAGCTACACACACATATACACATATACATATGTACATACTTGCATACATACATACGTACGTACGTACACACACACATATATGGATACATACATACACACTAACATACAGAGACACTGAAGGCGATCCATGTAAACAGCGAAGTATAAAATATAGAACCACAATAAAGAGTCCATTCCATTATTGAAGGTTTTAGCAATGAAAAGAAGTCCTCTGATGTCAGAAATTTACCTAATCCAAATATTTCCGAGCTTGAACTGAACATCCAAATGCGCTGTACTATCAGTATATGGTATCGTTACAACTTATCATTAAGTGATTTACTATTGTAACATAACTTCGAATCTCTATTTATTTAAGATGTGCAGGCGCAGGAGTGGTTGTGTGGTAAGTAGCTTGATTACCAACCACATGGTTCTGGGTTCAGTCCCACTGCGTGGCACTTTGGGCAAGTGTCTCCCACTATAGCCTCGGGCCGACCAAAGCCTTGTGAGTGGATTTGGTAGACGGAAACTGAAAGAAGCCCGTCGTATATATGTACATATATATGTGTGTGTGTTTGTGTGTCTGTGTTTGGTCCCCCCAACAACGCTTGACAACATATGCTGGTGTGTTTACGTCCCCGCAACTTAGCGGTTCGGCAAAACAGACCGATAGAATAAGTACTAGGCTTAGAAATAATAAGTCCGGGGGTCGATTTGCTCGACTGAAGGCGGTGCTCCAGCATGGCCGCAGTCAAATGATTGAAACCATTAAAAGAGTAAAAGAATACACCAAATAATAACCAATCAGTTACTCAAGCTGAAGGCTCATGTTTAGATCAATATATTGATACGCTGTCATATTAGCAAATCTAGCAGCATATGCAAATCCGCATCAGAAATAAAAACAATTCAATATATAATCAACCGTGAGAGTTATTGGCCAATCAGAACTGTATGTAACTCAATTAGGCTTCCGGAGAAAAATTTACATCCAAACTGGAAGTGTCAGTTGTACAAGTGGTTGGAGATACATCATAATTTATTAGATTAAATCGAAAAAAAAAAAAAATATGCAGAGCAGTTGATTGAAATATCTTCTTTCAACTGACTATAAATCTCACGACCCCGCTTAGAATCAGTGACCAGCAGCATAAACTCCCTCCAGAGACTGACACCAAATTCAAAACTAACTCTATCAAGTTTTTGAAGTAAACCACTGATACTAATTCATTAAAGCAATATTGTACAGATAATAAGAAGTATTGCTAATGACAGCACTGCTTATACCCTTTCAAGTGTATGTTTGTGAGCGTGCGTGCACACACATATCTGTGTGTGCAATCTCCGTGTTTAAGTATTGCCACAGGTCTCTGAGTATTTTTTCTATCAATAATCGTCCATTTCAGTCGGGAAGTTTCTGTCGTGTTATCTATGTGACATGTGTTTCAGTACATTTGCAAATTCTCGGTGTTATATGAGTGTTGAGTCATCTAGAGATTAAGTCTAAACACAACGAACAATAAATAACCTCTGGCTGGTGATTTATAAATATAACGGTCACATATTCAAATTCCAGCGGTAATGGGTACATTAATCAAATGGAGTGATGTTAGAACTAACACACCATTAACACTCTCAAAAGTTTAGACTACGAAGGCTTTGAAAAGTTTGCGATAGATTTGGTAATGATACTGTCCCATATAAACAGTAACGACCTGAGAAGGAAGTATGAAACAGATAGTCATAAAACTTGCAAAAGTTACGACCGCAGGAGATTATATACATATATATGTATATATATAAACATATGAAACTCTCAGTAACACTTAAAGATATATATCTTGTCCTTTAAATAAATGTAAACATATATATATAGCGGCGTCCGTACCCTTGTTGGCCTTATATATATATATATATTATATATATATATATATATATATATATATATATATATATATATATATATTATATTAAATTAGAGATAAAACAACTATTAGGCAAATCAAACAGTGAAAATGATAATCCAATACATAGAAATAAAATTAATTAAAAAATATAAACTTCCAAATTAAAATATTTAAATTAAAGTTAAAATTTTAAAAATTATTTAAATAATTTAAACTTATAAGTTTTAAATATATATATATATATATTTATTATTATTTTATTTTATTTATTTATTTATTTTGTTTTAATTTTTTATTTATTTATTTATTTTTTTGTAAATTATATAACTATCAAAAAGTATTAAACGTTTAATATAAGATAATAAGTAAAAAGACTACGATCGTTTCATGCCCATAACCAATTCGAATAACAATAATAATTCGAATTATGGTTACAGTCAATCTTCAGGTTAATTGTAATATTTTAATAAGTAATCAGAAATATTTAAACAATATTTTTAAGAAATAAATAATATAATTTTACTTATAAAAACTCTATTATCAAACTAGAAACTTAACGATTATGATTATATCAAAACATCAATTATAATGCTAAATATTAATTTTAATTTTTAAGTTTTAAGTTTTAATTTTTAAGGTAAGAAACCCACCAATAATCTAATATCAGTAATAGTCAATATCTAATTACATAAATATTTTGCAAAAAAACTATTATATTATTAAAAATATAAAATTTAAATAATATATAGATTATCAATGAAAAAATATATATGTATATAAATATTATAATTAAGATCTAAAATAATCTCTATAAATAAATATATATGCACATATAATAAAGACCTAATAAATTCATTTTTCATATCTAAAGATGAAATAGCTAATTACAAACATACAAACAAACAATCTTAAACGAACGCAATAGCAAATTAACTACCTTTATATCTCGTTAGTTAAATAATAACTTTCAGAAATCTTATATTTAAAATACTTAAAGAAATAATCAATTCGTAGTTATATAGTATCCAATAAATACTATAAATAAAGACTAAAAATATATTTATCAATGGGAATAATAAATCTAGCAAATATCAATTTAAAAAGACAATAGATAAGTTAAAATAATAATTATAAGAAATTTAAAACTATAATTAATGCTATTAATACATGTATATACATAAAACTAACTTTAACAACTTGTATACTTGCTATCAAACATATCTATCGCTAAGTAAATTCTTACGAATAAACTTAAGGCTAATATCTAATAATTATATAGAAAATTACGATAATTAGACCATTACATAAACAACGATATTTACATAAAAAAACAATATTATTACACCATAAGACTTATAAAATATTAAAATTTAAAGATCTTAAATATAAATAAATACTTAGCTTAGCGAGGTTTTGTGATGAACTAAAATTTTGAATCGGAAAACGTCTTTATATATATATTGTTGTGAATAGTTCAGCTGGTACAGTACTTCTTGACATACTTTGCTTGGCTTGGAGACTGAAAGTCTACAATGCAAAGTTATAGTCCTTTGTTTTAGAAAGAGTAATGAGCTTTTAGGGGACATTTGGCCTTGTGCCGGTCAGGGAGAGTTCGCTGTAAACACCCCTTAAAAGGGAGGAAGTTTGAGCTGTGAAAGACAGTCGGCATTTGGGAATCAAGGCGGACTGTCAGGATTTGGGATTCAAGGCAAGCAGTTGGCAGTTGGATTGTACAGCGAGTTAGTAATGGTTTGTTCTGCTGTGACAGAGAGAGATATACAGAGGATTAGGCAGCTAATGGAGATGGAATACAATGTGAGGCATTGGCTGATGTAACGGTATGTGTTAATTGTATGTGTTGATATGTGAATTATGTAAAGAGACTATAACGAACTGTTACAGAAGTGAGTAAAGGACTTGTTGATGTGTTGATTATTGAGTTGTGTTACCTATGTAAAAGAAAGAGAGAAAAAGAAAGGCTCTGTTGTAGTCTTTAATGAACATTGAACATATATGTCTTTAATGGGATTTGAACTGTAACGTTAATGGGATTTGAAACAGAACTCTTGTCTCCGGACTGTTATTGCATCAATCTGAACCGTTATTGTACCCGAATGCTGTGATCTGTTGTATACCTGTATTGATTTGTTGTTTTCTTGAAATGCTGTTGTTATTGCATTTGATGTGTTGTTACTTGCATGTATTTCCTCTTTGATGTATCTGATATGTATTTGATGTTGTAACAATTATAAAGTATTATAAACTGTCGTTAAATGTAGGCCGATTGCCTCTGTGTACCTTTTTGCTGCTGCTGTTGTTGTTGTCTCTCTCCTCTCTGAGTTCCGTGGCGAACATTCTCCGATCGGGCCTGGTCAATCGTCGTCGCTCGACTTGTTGGGATCCCGAGTTCGAGTTGAGCGACGGCAGGTGGGATTCCATAGCAAGTTTCGTTTGAGGTCCCTAACAATATATATATATATATATATATATATATATATATATATATAATATATATATATATATTATATATATATATATATATATAAAATAGAGAGAGAGAGAACGAGTTAGAGGGATAGTGAAATAGATGGAGATAGAGAAATATATAGATAGATAGAGAGAGAGAGAGATAATGATTTTCCATCTATCTGGCAGAGTTGCAAGGCCCCTCTTCCAAAATTCACTTATCCGTGACGAAAAATACTCTTCCAGTACTGTTCTGACCTTGTCTACAGAATTCATATTTTTCCGTTCAAATGATTTTGAAGACTGCGAAATAATGATAATCAGATGAGGCAATGTCCGGTGAATATGGGGGCCGGGGCATCGTTTCCTATTCAAACAGGTCAGCCTTTGGAATGTCATCCTCCTTGTATGTGATCGAGCATTATTCTGTTTGAAGAAAAGCTTTCGTCTTGAAACCGAAGACGGTCGCTTTTCTTCTAGTACAGGTGTCGATGAATGATTAAATGACCAATTCCAAGCTTCTCTGCTAGTTCCTCAACTCTTACGAAGGGATTTTGTTCCACCAGGGATTGCAAGACGTCCTGGTAGAGCTCTACAGACCTTCCAGGACGAGTCTTGTTTCTAGTCTGTAGTTTCCGACTCGGAATTTCTGGAACCACATTGAAGCTGGCTTATTCTCATTGTCCGATCCCCATATCCTACATTAATAGTCCTCGTACGTTCTGTTCGTGATATTATTTCCGTTCGTTGTTGTCTTTATTGAACTCATAAAGCAAAATATGCTGATGTGCTCCTTTGTCACTTCCATTATAGCTTCGAAAAAATAACTGTTTAAATCGAACCGCACGCTTCAAAACTTGCACTAAGAAGAAATCAATGTACATCTACTACTTTCTTCAATAGCAATTAATGCTGGTTGATTTTCTCGTCCCCCTCAATTGAAAAGACCGCATTATATATGGGATGATCCGATGCATACATATCTATTTATATAAAGAAAACTGAGGGAAAAAAACTTTCAAAGGGGTGTGTTAAACATCCAATTCACTGGTACTTTATATACACATACACACATATCTATGTATGTATGTACGTACGTACGTATGTATGTATGCCTGTATGTATGAGTGTGAGTGTATATATATATATATATATATATATATATATATATATATTTATATTGGAAGGTTTGGAGATGATGTACAGGTATTTTATATTAGAAGAAATGAAGTACTCAGAAAATCGGATGGCTTATATTTACAGATATTTACAGATATTTATTTGTATATTTACACATCATATAACTTAGATCATATATTAGCGCTTTTTCTTATTCTAGTGGGGTTTTCAAATCAAACTAAGTTCCTGTGTAAAAAGGTTTCACCAATTTATAGTGGTATTGAGTTTGTAGTGGTGGGGAGGAATATAAGACAGTACAAGAGGATGATGGATGAGGAGAAAGTGAGAGAGAGAGCAAGAGTGTGCGTGTGTGTGCGTGCGTATGTGTGTGTGTTTTTGTATTTGGACTGTGTGCTAAAGAAAAAGAGGGAAAGGGAGAGGCAAGAAGAAGAAAAGAACTTTTTTGCTCTGCTGGACAGCATGCTTGCACCAAGGGGGGGGGGTCTAAGATCTTGGGGGAAAAGAATTTCAGTTTTGACCATTTCATAGTGTAATTGAGTGTGTGGTGGCAGGGAGGTAGACCATAAATTATATTTCTTTTTATCATTGTGAGAGACTGTGTGTGTGTTTAATGAGAGATGGTCAAATGTTTTTGGGGTTTAGAGAAAAAGAATTCTTTTTATGATTGTTTTGTGGAGGTGTGTGTGTGTCTGTGTGCGTGCGTGTGTGTGTGTGTGTGCGTGTGTGTGTGGGTGTCTGTGAGTTTGGAGAAGGGAAGAAAGGAGAAGAGGAAAAAAAAGGAGGAAGGAGAAATAAGTGTGTTGATATTTATACCACTATATATATATATATATATATATATATATACATACACATATATAAAATATTAGAAAAAATCACCTTTTATCAATTCAAAATGAATAATTAAATTACACAATTTAGAAAATTACATATCATAGAAAAGTTAAAATTAAAATGACAATTAAAAGGTAAAGATTAAGTAAGTTACAAAAATAATATAATGTATATAATAGGCAATATATATATATATATATATATATATATATATATATATGACAACTACTGAGTCTGCTGTCTGATTTTCATTTGATTTAGTCTAATATCTCACTGATTAAAAATAAATATTAAGTTTTATCATTCAGGAGCAACTGGTTCAAGAAATTAAAGTGAAATTGTTTCATTCAAATATTAGAATATCCTTTGTTCAATGTTGTATTTTCCAAAAATCAAAACATATGTGTAGAACTGTGTGTGTGTGTGTGTGCGTGTGTGTGTGTTTAATACAGTCCATACTTGAAAAAGAGACTTTCTTGTGTTGAATTTACAAATGATAGAATACAAATTGACAACTACTGAGTCTGTTGTCTGATCTTCAATTGATTTTGTCTAATATCTCATTGATTGACAGTTGAATAAATAATAAGTTTTATCATACAGGAACAATTGGTTCCACAAATTAAAGTGAAATGGTTTCATTCAAATATTAGGATAGCCTTTGTTCAATGTTGCATTTTCGAAATATATATATATATTAATAACACAACAAAAAATGAATGAGACCTCGATATTATGTAAAATAGAGAAATTTATCTATAAATATAATATTAGTTGGTTGTCATAATAAAACTCAGAGTTTCAGATAACGGGGATGAAGTACGCTCCGGCATCTCATCAGTTATTAAGACAAATATTTGTGTGTGTGTGTGTGTGTGTGTGTGTGTGTGTGTGTGTGTGTGTGTGTGTGTGTGTGTGTGGTGTGTGTGTCTGTGTGTGTGTGTGTGTCTGTGTGTGTGTGTGCGTGAGGGATTCTAGAAACTTTAAGACTTTTCAGGAAAGGCAATTATTTCGAGGTAGCACAAAACTTTAATCTCGTTCATAGTAGGACCCCTGTTTTCAGTGCACTTGTTGACATGCTCCAGCCACTTCTTGAAGGCTCCATAGAAGTTCTCCGAAGAGAAAGTGTCCACTATACCTGATACAGTCTCTTTCATCTCCTTCAAGATTCAAAAGTTAAAGCAAGCAATGGCCTAAGATAGGGGAAACATTTCATGCTCTTCTCTGCCAAAACTTCCAAAAATTACACTTCTTTGAGCGTTTGGATAGAAGGAAGCCAGTGAATGTATTTGACGCTCTTGAATTGCTTTGCCCGGAATCATGTACTAATGAAAATAGACGCTCGAGTCATACAAGTTACTCCATAAGTAGTCTTGAGCATTTAATATTTTTCAGTAGCGGTTTTGCCCGGTTGAACAGAAAATTTTATTGCACAGCACGCTTCCAAACTGTCTTTATATCTCGACTGTATTCTGCAAAGAAGTCTGCTGTGCAGAAGCAATGTTTCGAAAGGTGTGTTCAAAGCGCTGTTACAGATGTCTCCATCAACCTTGACTAACAAAAGTTGACTGTTAGCTTCATTAGACACATGTTTTGACACAATATACTGCAGTTACCATTATCTACGACACTTAAAACTGCCGCTTCCAAAAAAAGTTCAAAGCTCTTGGAATGAGGAATTTCAACCGTGTTCCGTGTTCTGCTACCAAAACAGCTCCAGTTAGCTCAAGACATCATCAGGAAAAACCACGTCTTGTTTCGGCAGAACTACACACAGACATACACATAGACTGGCGGATGATTAATAGACAGACTGACAGGTAGATAGATAGATAGATAGATAGATAGATAGATAGATAGAAAGATAGACAGATAGATATATAGATATATAGATAGATGATATATAGATTCATGTATCTACGTTATACATGTATGCGTAATTGTGTGATTGTAGGTGTGACATTTGATTTAAAGGGGTAAAATATTTTTTTTTTTTGTTTTTGTCATTTCAGTAGTAGATAGGCAGAAATTGTGCGGACTTAGAAAATGCTCAATAATACGATAGTTAAACCTAACATCTCTGGTATTATCTACGTAACCATACATATATATATATATATATATATCCATGTATCCTTCTACATGTTTACGTTACTTGGCTGCAGCCATCCTAGGGCAGAATCTTACACGGTTTTTAGTCAAAGTAACCAGCCCAGGACTTATTTGCTTTTAAACATAATACTTATGATATCGGTCTCTTTTGCCGTACCGTTAGATTACGGGGATGTAAACACACCAGCATCGGCGATCAAACAGTGATGGAGGGACAAAGACAAACACAGAGGAACACACTTAAATATATATGTGTGTGTCTGTGTGTGTGTGTGTGTGTGTGTGTGTGTGTGTGTGTGCGCGCGCGTGCGTGCGTGCGTGTGTGTATGTGTGCGTGCGTGTATATATATACATAGTACACGTTTCCGTCAATTTCCGTCTACGAAATCCACCCAGAAGTCTCAATCATCCCGAAGTTATAGTAGGGGACATTTGCCCAAAGAGCTACGTAGTAGGACAGAACCTAGAGCCATATGGTGGGGAAAGAAGCTACATACCAATCAGGCGCGCCTGCGCCACTCCATACATATATATATATATAATATATATATATATATATATATATATATATATATATATATATATACATAGATATATATTTGTGTGTTTGTGGTGGGGGATAAATATGGAAATATTGGCTCTTGAGGCATCTAAAAAAAAGTATGAAAAAGAGCATGTAAATATTAGCCCGAAAAAAAATCATTTGGAACAGAGTTTTTTTATTATTCAACACAGTTTTTTAATCCATTATTTACATGCTATTATGTATATGTGATGTGCCTCAAGAGACAATGTTCAAAATATGAATAAT
>NC_043005.1:102535462-102597962 GCF_006345805.1 Octopus sinensis | reverse complement strand
GCTCTGTGTATTTGTGCAAGTGTGTATGTGCGTGCGTGGGTGTGATCTTATTTGATATATGTGCATGCGCATGAGGCTGTCAGGTGCGTATGTATTTACATTTGCAAGTGTGAATTAAGCGATTATGTGCGTATATACTGCGGGCATTTAGCATGTGCGTGTACCTGTCTGTGTATATTTATTTCCTGATTATGTATGCATGTGTAAATGACTGTCGGAAATTTGTGTATGTGTAAGAAGCTATCAGACATGTGTGTATATGCATACACATGTGCTTGTATATTGTCAGTGATTATGTGTCTATATTGGAAGCGCTTTGTGTGTGTATATATTTCTATAAGATTCAATCTTAAAAATAAGTCCTAACATCGATTTCTTTGATTAAACCCTTCCAGGCGGTAACCCAGTATGGCAGCGTTCCAATAACTGACATCGATAAATCGATAAAAAAGGCTACGACCCGAAATAATCAGACTCTGCACATAGACAATATTAATAGAAAATAAAAATTTACTGTAACAGATAATTATATGAATCATAATATTTTGCTTTTAATTTTTAATGCAGGAGTCTTAAGCAAGAATTATCAGCTCATCAACTGCCATCGAAATTCTATCTAGACACGCACACTTCTTAAGTTGTTGGTTACTGTCCTGTTGGTTACTGTCTATCTCACGAGAAAGAACAATTTACATCGCAATTTGATCCTTATGATAAGAATAGACCCCATAATCATAAACAAATAAGCACGAAATATTTGTAGTTAAGACTTATATATCCTAAAACCCTTATATATATATATTATATATATATATATATTATATATATATATATATATATATATACATATATATATATCTTATGAAGATGTACTTGCATAGCAAGTGACCTGATCTGAGATCGTATGCTGGAACGAAAACAATTGCAGCGTGAACGTGTTTATAAGCCGTTTAAGAAACACACAAAAACCGTTAGATTCACTTCAACACTTAAAATTCATTTTTCAAAATATTTTCGTCGCTTTGAGATCCCGTCCTGTTCACTGACAAAACTCCGTGCTGCATATATTATATATTGATGCGATTTCTTCATCTTTGCCATAACTATGGAATTTTAAAAAATAGATGTATCACAGCAGCTGTGGCTGCAATGGAAGCAATCACGAGGGATATCTTCTTTAGGTTTGGGATGTTTCCATTCTTTGATGACTTTAACTTATGGCCATTAAGATATATTACATAATAAATACATAATATTTAAATTTTGATAATATATTAGTTGGTTGTTTGTTCTATGTAATTTTCATTATCTCTTATCTACCTGATTATAAAAGCAATCCGCTTATATCAAACCACTGTGCCTTACAAAAATTAATTAATTACAAATACGATTTCAAATAATTATTTTAAAACAAATGCGCCTAAAATAGTTTAAAAGGAGATTTCAACTTTAAAATACTAAAGGTTACTTACCTCGAAACCAAGAATCCTTCTGTTTGGCAAATCATCGCCTAGAGTGGTTGAAATTGTAATATATGTCCTGAAAGTAATACCCAAATATTAACTTTTTTATAATTGTGAAAAGAAAATTTAGTTATGCCAAGTTCGGAGCTCCAGTTACTAATAATTCAACTGGAAATTACATGTAAGATAAATGGGATATTTACCGATATCAAAGTGCTCATTACAATGTACGTTAGACACATAGTTCAAGTTATGTCGGAGAACCTAAGCTCTCTCATTATTTCCTGGTGTTTCGTTATGCAACCATAATATACTATAAACTATATCAAACGGCTTTTATAAGTCAATACAACGTTCTACTGCGTTAGTAGTGCACTTTCTACATTACTTATTAAGGTTACCTCTATAGATTTTCTATAGAAACTATAGCCAGCACTACGTTTTACTACGACGTTTCGCATGCGAGACGTCAGATGTAAACAAACAATGAAATTGAAGATGAAAAACAGATAATTGGCATATATTCTATATTTCTCTATCATAGCTTACTACATTCGACATTTTATATAATCCAGAAGAAAGGCTAACATATTAATCTACTGTAGATATGTGTGCATCTTGTATCTTTGTGCGTATATATGTACAGGGTGGCCCAAATGTAGGTTTACAGTTATCAGGTAGGCACTTTAAACTTCTTTTAAAACATTTTATTACATTAAAATTTCTATCTTACATTTAATTAAATTATCATACAATAATAGTTTCTTCTTTTTATAATTTAGATCTAAACTGTTAACATATGAATGCGAAAGAGAGAGAGTCGAATAACTGTAATCCTACTTTGAGCCACCCTTTATAAGTATGTATGTACGTACGTACGCATATATGTATTTATGTATGTATTCATATATATATATATATATATATATATGTGTGTGTGTGTGTGTGTGTGTGTGTGTGTGTGTGTGTGTGTGTGTGTATGTATGTATGTATGTAAGCATGCATGTGCGTGCGTGCATTAAACGTTCAAGCTATAAAGCACTAATTCTGTGGACAATGTTCAGAAGAACAACAATGATTCATAGTCTCCGAATGAAACATTCCTGGATTTAAAATTTGGAGTAACTGAATAATAGCTTTAAGATAAAACACTCAGTTTTGTATCTTATTATCTCAACAACCGGTTCAGAAGTACAATACAGAAATATAAATTACTGAGTACGCTACGCACATTGTAGAAATTAACAGCTGATTAATATCAACCAGTGTTTCACTGGTACTTATTTTACCAAGCTTCATTAAGTTGAAGGCAATTTCGACTTATCAAATCAAATAATAGGTGTTAGTATATACTAGGAAACAATTTGAAACTTGCTCTTCATATTCTGCGGATCCTCTACATTTCATATTGTGTTAAGATATCGAGACAAGTTCAGCCGCTTGGAGTGGTGAGTCAAGATCATAAATTATTAAAATTCTTCAGTATTTTAGCAATGGATTATGGAAGAGATTATAGAAAGGTGACAATATTGCAACCGAAGTTACGTCGTTCATAGTATGTTCTTCCGTGCTTTCTAAAAATCACACAAAACCACGTGAAATCCAGTTACACAGGTTTTCTTGGCCGGATTATTAAATTTTATTTCCACACCACGTCCTCAAATGTAAATATTACTCAACTCATACGGAGTGGTTGATCTACGGTATTGACATTAGCAGCTTGAAAAACGACGAAATATATTGTAATATTCTGTCCTGAAAATTCTGAGTAGCCCAATTACATATGGTTTTCTTTAGTTTTATTGACAACACGCACACACACACACATACACACAAAAACAAAGCGCCCACACACATACGCATATACACTTTACTCTTTTACTTGTTTCAGTCATTTGACAGCGGCCATGCTGGAGCACCGCCTTTAGTCGTGCAAATCGACACCAGGACTTATTCTTTCGAAGCCTAGTACTTATTCTATCCGTTTCTTTTGCCGAACCGCTAAATTACGGGGGCATAAACACACCGGCATCGGTTGTCAAGCGATGTTGGGGAGACAGACACAGACACACAAACATATACACACACATACATACATACATACATACATACATAATATATATATATATAAATATATATATAAATATATATATATATACATGCATATGCATATATATATGACGCCTTCTTTCAGTTTCCGTCTACCAAATTCACTCACAAGGCTTTGGTCGGCCCGAGGCTATAGTGGGAGACACTTTCCCAAGGTGCCACTCAGTAGGAATGAACCCGGAACCAGGTGGTTGGTAAGGAAGCTACTTGCCACACAGCCACTCCTGCGCCTATAATAAATAATATATAAAAATAATTATATAAATAATTATATAAAAATAATTACATAAATAATTTATATATCTATTTATTTATCAATTTATTTATGTTACGTATCTCTATATATATACATATGGCATGACTATAGTGCTGTTGAGGAGGTGTTATAATTTATCTCATGATATTTCTGCGTAACAGTAAACTGAATAATCCAGATACCAAACGCATAAATTATTTATTGGATTGTCCGGAAAATTCGTGCCGATTTGACTACACCTCCATTTAGAGCACAGTTTAAGCTATCTTTTCGTGGAAGAAGGTTTATGTTCCTATAACCTGTGTTAATTCTGTAACCCTTTAAAATGGATGACAAGAAAGTTCATTTTCGGCACTTGATGTTTTGGGAACCAGAGAGAAATTGCTGCAGCTCGGCTGGGATGTGTTACCCTACCCTCC
Organism: Octopus sinensis; assembly: GCF_006345805.1. NCBI lineage: Eukaryota > Metazoa > Mollusca > Cephalopoda > Octopoda > Octopodidae > Octopus > Octopus sinensis. The sequence goes on along the minus strand of NC_043005.1, from coordinate 102,593,715 downwards.
ATATTCACCAGATATTGCTCCTTCGGATTTCCACTTATTCAGGTCTCTGCAGAATAGTCTTAAAGGTAAAAATTCCAATTCCTTGGATGATGCAAAAAGATACCTTGATGAATTCTTTGTCATGAAACCACCTCAAATCTGGGAAGAGGGTATTTTCAAGTTAAAGGGAAGATGGAGACGCATTATGCAACAAAATGGTTCGTATTTGGTTGATTAAAAATGTAACGGCAAGTATTTATTGACCTTTTTCTTTCCTTCAAAAATCGGCACGAACTTTGCGGACAACCCGCTACATTATACTGTTGAATATTTTGCCCAGTAGCGTTTTGTGTTTATAAGTAGAGAAGCGCCTCAATTTTTCGAACAAGAGGAAAGATTAATAGTATAGAACAAGTAAACATACTTGGAAATTAAATCTAAGCGGGATGTGGCATGGAAATTACCGGAAATGTAGCTCCCTCTTCCTATGGATGCTGCAGCTGGATAATTAATTTTTCCTGTATAAATTCAGTGAGGAAAATATCAATATATGGGCTTAATTTTTTCAAGCTGAATTTACTGGACATATGTGTGCGGCGTGTGTAAACTAATGGAAACAATTTGGTACGATTAATTGATATAGCTGCTAGATGGGCGGAACATGTTTAGTTTGGAGACTCAACAAAGAAACGCTGACATTATGAAATGACTTGGAATATTGAGTAATCTGATTCATTGTGGCAATAATTGAATTATTTGAATAAAGTAAATGGGAACGAGAAGGCAGGGAAGACAGTAAATATTAAAATTCTGACACATAACGGGAATGTTTCAACAAGGAAACCACGCATTAATAAGATAGGTGTTTGTTTGTGTTGTAATCAAGGAAATTGCAATACATCGTAGCAATGAGAAACCAATTTATAAATTAGAATTTTAGTTTGGTTTACTGTTCAATGGAAACGTATTTAATTATCCATGTTTCCCTGGGGTTGTTTGTAAATTGCTTTACTTCCCATATTACTAATATATGACAAATATACGTTGTAAATCTCTAAAAGAAATTTATTTGCGTTAAAAATATCTAAATGCTGATTGCGCCGCTCTCATAAATCAATGATATGTAGGCTGTGTAAAGGATAAATATTTATAGGAACATGCATTGGTGTCATCATTTATTTCCTTTTGTGGCTAATAAAGTAATAGCAATTATATATTACAGTTGTTTGCATAAAAAATTCACTTCACTTTGCACTACGTATTTATGATAAATATCTGCTGATTTTTTCTCCGAGGAAGAAAGATTGTCACAATTTATTTCAAATATTTCCTGTCGTGTGTTGGATTGTAAACTACAATTTCTTCATATTTCGTAAGGTTTTCATTTGATATTTATGTTATACAATTTTTTAAAAATTATTACCATCAGTAGAGCGAAAGGAAATGTCTTGCAAAAACATCATATAACTACATTCATGTTTTCAGTTCAATTCTCGACTAGGTAGAATTTACCTTTCATACCAATATGGCCGCTAAAAGTAAAGTGCTAGTTGAATACTAAGGTTGATTTAAGTAGCTACATTTAGTTTCTAGATTTCATGACTAGTGTTTCTATAAGAAAAGGATATTTATGTTGCACATTGGAATAACGTTAATATATCGTTGGGTTAATGCAGAGTCAGATTAACTCAATGGTTCCCAAAGCGTAACTAATATATTTTTATAGACGGGTAATTAATTAGAAGTATGTTAGAATTTAGAATCTTCTCTGAAACTAACTACACCAGTCTAATGTTTCTATACGGATTGATTACGTGAATAATAAAGAACAGTGTGATGGTGGAGATGGGTCGGATTACGTAATGACAGACTAAATGTAGTATAGTACGTAATTACTCTGCTGTCGAGACTGATTTGAAATGATATCGAGGTAAATTCTAACCCGGATCTTTAAATTATTTCCAGTTATGCACTGAACAGTGTCAATGAAGTAGGACATAGTTTTTAATAGACATACGATTTTAGTTCCGCTATAAAAGGAAAAATGTATGATTAATTCATCTAGTTTCTTTTCTTTCTATGCATTCATTGAGAAAAGTTTAGACATCAGAGATATTAGTAGATTCTAGGCATTTGTAGTAATATATAGAGTAGAATTAAACTAAAAAGTAACAAAGGATACACTAACAAAATCTTTTAAATAATTCATTCATTCACAGAGGTTGGAACGAGGCAATGCCTCTGCGAAATGAAGGTTGGTGCATTTTGTCAGATGAAGCCCTTATATCACTTGAAACAAGAAAAATCAGCCTCACTTTCAAGATGTGCAAGCACATAAAAAAGGATATACTTTAATTCTTTTGATCACTTTCCACAGAAAGGCTACAATTCTAAGATTAATAACGGTTACGTCTTACAAACTGGTTTTTAAGGTATCCAAAGCAGTATATATTTCTTTATTGCCCACAAGGGGCTAAAGAGAGAGGGGACAAACAAGGACAGACAAAAGGATTAAGCAGATTACATCGACCCAAGTGCGAAACTGGTGTTTTATTTATTGACGCCGAAAGGATGAAAAGCAAAGTCGACCTCGGCGGAATTTGAACTAAGAACGTAACGACAGACGAAATACCGCTAAGCATTTCGCCCGGCGCGCAAACGTGTCTGCCAGCTCGCCGCCTTATGTATCCAAAGCAGTATAAATTACTAAGGGTTAGTATGAATTGGTTAGGTTTATTACAATATGATATATATTTTTGTCATAAACCAGAACAATGTCTCATAAAAAACAATATTTAGATGTTATGATGTTTATTATTTTTTAAAGTTTAAAGTGCATGGACATAAATCAATATAGTTTCATATCACTATTTAATCAGAGAGATTGCTAGATTATAGGAATAATGAATATTATTTGCGAAAAGCAGGTGAAATGCATTAATAATGTTAAGTCCATTTCCTAAACTGTACGCCTTCTATACTGATTCATAGCCTTGTTTGATTGCAGAATCACGTTATCTTGTTTCACACGCAAGAATTTCTCTTCTACAACTTCATTGTTTATTAAGATAAAGATTGCAGTCGGAATCATCGGAATATGGTAACTGCTTCAATTTTCTATAATTTCATCCCGGATCGATTTATGCTAACGTACTTTCCAATATGTTTATTTACTGATATTGATTAAATGTACCCGGATTTGATTTTTATAACCAACTTTTGATTAAAGCAAAAAAATTATTATCAAATAAATACCTATATATTCTGTTGTATCTGGGAAGAGTCATTTCTTATTTTCATTTTCCTAAAATTTTCGTTACGTCTTGCATCCTTTTCAGTAGTCTTTTCAAGAGTCAAGACTATTGAAGAGGTTGCAAGACGCAACGAGAATTTCAGGAAAATAAAAATAAGAAATAAGTGGAAATTTTACCGATGAGTATATTACATTATAATGCACAAAAAGAAAATGACTCTCCCCAGACACAAAGAGAATATAGTTCAACACACGAACTCTTATAAAGAATCTTGAAAACCTAATCCTAAAACGAGATACCTATATATTGCATTTTAAAGAAATCTTTTTACTTATTTCAGTCATTAGACTGCGGCCATCCTGGGGCACCACCTTCAAGACTTTTGGTCGAATGAAATGACCCCAGTACTTAATATATTTTTGTAAAGTATGCTATTTATTCTATCGGTCTCCTTTGCCGAACTGTTAGAATTGGGGATATAAACACACATAGACTACTTGTCAAGCGATTGTGGCGGACAAACACATGCATAAAATCACACACACACGCACGGACACACACACATATACACGACTGTCTTTTTTTAGCTTCCATCTATGAAATCCATTCAGAACGCTATGGTAGGCCAGCGGCTGTATTAGAAGGTACTTACTCAATGTGTTATGTAGTGGAACTGAACCCAGAACGATGTGGTTTGGAAGCAGACTTATTAACAGATAACTTTCCTTTGATAAATATTCAGCATAACGGAAAAGCAAATCACATTTACCTCCACGGTAACCTGTGTAATTATGCGCATTCCTTTGACCCTACAGAGGTAAATCTTGAAACCATACTGCCGAATGCAATAAAAATGCATTCCCGATGTATCTTTAGTGTGATATCCTTTTCTACTCTGGGTACAAGGCCTGAAATTTGGTGGGAGGGGGCCAGTCGATTACATCGACCCCAGTACGCAACTGGTACTTAATATTTACTGCAATATTATCACGAGACTGTTAGTAAGGCGGCGAGCTGGCAGAAACGTTAGCACGCCGGGTGAAGTGGTTAGCGGTATTTCGTCTGCTGCTACGTTCTGAGTTCAAATTCCGCCGAGGTCGACTTTGCCTTTTATCCTTTCGGGGTCGATTAAATAAGTAGCAGTTGCGCAATTGGGTCGATATAATCGACTTAATCCGTTTGTCTGTCCTTGTTTGTCCTCTCAGTGTTTAGCCCCTTGTGGGTAGTAAAGAAATAGAGACTGTTAGTATCTACACCCAGACATATCTACAATGCTAAATGTATTTAAACTGGTGGCTACAGTACTTTCTAGGCACATTAGCAAAATATGTATTCGCAGTTTGTAATTAGAAGTTCAAAGACACATGTGGATCTGCTGTTCTTCCCTGTAGTTTGTGGTAAAAAAAAAACTGTTCATATTGAATAGATACGATACACTGTTCGGTGATTATACACTTCACACTATATGCACATTTTCGTTTTTGGGCTATAACATCCCTCATCTAACATGACTCACCGCGTCCCCGAATTTGTCTGCCTATGTTTAGCACCCTGTAGGCTATAAATTCCAATTTTATTTGCTACCACTAATAAGGAAGTTCCTAATAAATAAAAAGAAATAGCTATGTAATATTTTAATAAATTTTAAACTTACATTTATAAACAAAATCAAAAGTTATGCAATAATAAAACATGACAGTAGTTTAATTTGTCAATTTAGTTTCGAGTGTACATTTTCTTCGTTTCTTTATAAATTATGATTACTACAAGAACTTTGTCATGACAGTTATTATACACGTAGGTAAAGAGAAAATAAGTGAATCTAAGTTTAAAATTATGAGAAAATAAGGAGAGAAGTCTTATTCCAGTCTATGAAAGAGCGACAGTGAAAGTAGATGGGTTTTGAATAATGGCAGTATACCAAAGAGACAATAAAACTAACATCTCTATTAAGACATATTAATATTGCAATTTTTAAAACTTTATTAACATTTCAAATCGATCCAAACATTGGATATAGTTTTGATTATGCGATTGGGTATTATGTGTGCGTTGTGTATGGACTGAGAGTGAGTCAGAGACAGAGAGATAAATAGATGAATAGATAGAGAGGCTGAAAGACAGATAGACAGAGAGACTGACAAACAGGCACGCAATCAGACAACCAGACAAACAGACAGACATGTTTCTTTATTAGCCACACAGGGCTGCACACAGACGGGACAGATTACAAAGTAGAGCTTTTCTTTTGGGGGAGAGAAGAAGAAAAAAGGAGGTGGGTTAGGTTTTCGATCAAAAGGGATCGTAAAAGGGATAGAAGAAAAAAAAGGGAACAAGGGGGAAAAAGAAAACGATCAATAGGGATAGATAGATAGATAGATAGATAGATAGAGAGAGAGAGAGAGAGAGAGAGAGAGAGAGACATCATACCATCACTGCATATAGTATTGTGATATAAATGTTAAATAAATGTTTTATATTTATCGGGAGTGTAAGAGTAATAGTTAGAATTACTCCTTGCTTTTTAGTATTTGGTGCGAAAAATATTTGTCTGTCGATTCTGTGTTTGAACCTCTAAGTAATTATATTTAATGCATCTGTTGTAGATTCAAATACAGTATACAATGAACTAACAGCGCTTTCCGTTTACATTAATGAAAGTGTTTGTGAATTAATAATCACACATTCTATGTACATCCGTCTACCATGTGTCCGTAATTCTCTACACTGTTGTCATAAAATAAACATAGGCAAACTTTCAATCTTTCTAGAAAAGAGTGAACAGTTATCAGAAAGCATCATTAATAAACTACTGACAAATTTAAAGTGCTGGATATGTTTTGCTAAAACGATAAACAAAAGCATAATAAACTAAATTACTTCAAATACATTATGGTTGATAGCAGTGTGCCATCAAAAGGATTCTGAAATATATTTTTTAAAAAAAGAGCCAAAGTTTATTGTGAACAAACGATTTTGAAATCATAAATATTTCTTCAAAAAGAAATCTTTTATGTCATTATACGTCGTCCGCACCGAAGTGTGACCAAGTGAATTCTATTGGTAGCGAATAATAAAAATAAAAACACACGTAAATGAACAAAAATCAGTAGTAAAAAAATGGATATCCATTAAGTGGGTGTGCTTGTAAAATATAATCGACTTCTAGGTATTTGTATCCTATAAAGTGCCAGAAAGACATTTAAGCTGCAATCCTCTCATCATTTTAATGTATGGCTGCTGTAGTTTGAAAGCAAGTGTAATATTACTAATACAATAATGCAACCCATGAAGATATACAAATACTTCAACATTGTATTGTCTGAAAACTTAGAAGTAATATAAATGAATGACATTAACATTTCCGAGTTATTACAAAATACACCACAATTTACGGTTCGATAAGCGTTACGCTCTTTTGAAACATTCAATTTTCTTGTCTGAGTAAGGCGATTCGGTCAACTAAAATAATATTAATATCTACAGAGCGTATTTATGATCGATCACATGACCAAATATTTACCTCACGATTTGCAAGGTATAATGTGAAAATGTTCATATGTGTTATCTCCAGTAGAGGCTTATTTCTTGTAAGCGGATTTCTTATTCATATAATAGTTTTTCCATAAAGTCAGAACTGACACAAGAATCAAATGTCGTGTAATCGTAATAGTAGCAATCCTTCGGTGAAGTTACACATCTAACGAAGTGGTGTTTCACATACCACATATATTGCTGTTATCCATAAAGCGGGTGGTAGAATGGTACGATCGTTAGAGAACCGGCCTTAAATCTCTGAGTACTTGTTTCAAATCTTTAAGTTATGGGCACAAATACTGACATGTACAATTCGAGTAATCCATCATAATAATCGATTGTTTTTAACATAGGATGGGGCTACAAATAACTAGGCCTGTCGTTATTTTAGACAATTTTATTTTTCCCGAATACCTGGTGATGCTTCAGAAGAATATGTATAACAATTTGCATAATATGTAGTAATATTTCGTTGCGGCATTCTAAGCTTGGTTTCATTTACAGTCTAGCTCAACTTTCCTTTTAACTTTCCAGAGTCAATAAAGGGCAGTAATGCGTATATACTAGGGGCCTTGACCAACTATAACCACATCAAAAACATATGGCATCGCACCAACATTAATCACAAAACATTATGAGTTGCAAGAAATAATATCATCAAAGTTAGGCACAAGACTAGCAATTTCGGGGAAGTGAAGTAACCGGAAGAACATTCAGCATTCAAAGATTATACAGATATAAAACAGTGAATAGTTTATTATTTTTTGTGAGCTTAGTACTTATTCTATCGGTCATTATGCCGGACCGCTAGCTTATGGGGACATTAAACACACACGCAGATACATATATATATATATATAGAAGACGGGCTTCTTTCAGTTTCCGCCTGCCAAATTCACTCAGAAGGCCTTAGTTGCCGCGATGCTATAGTAGAAGACATTTGCCCAAGATGCCCCGCAGTGAAAAAGGAACCCGGAACAATTTGGCTGAGAAGCAATTTGCTTACCACACAGCTACCCCTGATATACACACACACACACACACACACACACATATATATATATATAATGCATACACACACAGATATATATATATACATATATATATATATATATTATATATATATATGAGACAATTGAGATTCAGATGAATTACGTACTTAAGTTGAAGCACCAATTCACTCTGATATTATCCGCAATGTGGGGTAAATAAAATCGAAATAAGCAACAGGATATCAAGTAGTAATGCAGTACGACCGTTTGAAGCAGCTCCATTCGACTGAACAATGCAATTATTAGTGTCTTGCCCCTGTAATTGGGAATTAACATCCTGATTTAAAGTCTACCCCTACCCTGCCTCTAGTCTCAGATATAATAGATGATAAGGAGATAAATTACAAATGAATTACACCCTTTACAACGCTATGACCCCATTATGTTCCGCCTGAAACGGTCGTACTGCATTACTACTTGATAACAAGTTTCCTATTTTGAAGATATAAGCAGGAGTGGCTGTGTGGTAAGTAACTTGTTTATCAACCACATCGTACCGTGTTCATTTCCACTGCGTGGCACCTTGGGAAAGTGTCTTCTACTGTAGCCTCAGGCCAACCAAAGCCTTGTGAGTGGATTTGCAAGACGGAACTGAAAGAAAAACGTCGTATTAATATATATATATATATATATATATATATTATATAATATATATATATATATTATGTGTTGTGTGTGTGGTGTGTGGTGTCGGTTGTGTGTGTATGTATATGTTTGTGTGTCTGTGTTTGTCCCCCCAACATCGTTTGTCAACAGATGGTGGTATGTTTACGTCCCCGTAAATTAGCGGTTCGGCAAAACAGACCGATAGAACAAGTACTAGGCTTACAAAGAATAAGTGCTGGGGTCGATGTGTTCGATTAAAGGCGGTGCTACAGCATGGCCACAGTCATATGACTGAAACAAGTAAAAGAGAATATATATATATATATATTCCTCCTTAATTCCTTGTTTCTCTTTTTATCTCTCTTCTCCCCCTCCTTAATTCCTATGGCCCTCTTTTCCCCTCTCTTCTCTTCACACGTAACTGACTGACCGACTACTGGCCTTTTGGGTCTGTCAGCAGTCGTGGTAACATCAACCTTTTTTTCTCTACCCAAGGCACATTCCTAACACGCCAGCTGAATTTAATTCGTCTAAGTCGAAACACGCCTGTTTTCGACGTCCTACTATTGTTGTTGTTGTTGTTGTGGTTATTATTATTGTTATCATTATTATTATTATATTATTATTATTATTATTATTATTATTATTATTATTATTTTGTTTTTACGTATTATTTTTGTATTTATATTCGTGTAACATCGTCCGTTTTTCCGTCCTTGTTTTGTATACATTCGAAGCTTTCTTCCAAGGAATCTAATGCGCTTAGCTTAGTATTTCCTTGGGGCTGGCCAGATTGGAGTAATCTCAAGAGTAATCATCGAAATTGCGAGGATGATCCGGTTCTTGACTGAAGATAGAAGGCTTCGGATATCCCGTCCGTGTTTTTGTATCGTCTTCTAATGTTTCGCGTTCTTGTCCCAGTTGTATTTTATATATATAATATATATATATATATATATATATATATATATAATAATATAAATATTAGGGAATAAATCCAAACTTACAGGGAAAAATTCAGATTTAGGATTGAATCCAATTTTATTAGTTAAATATTATATTATATTAAATTAGAGATGAAAAACCACTATTAGGCAAATCATACAATGAAAAACTTTAAGCCAATACATAAGATATTTAATGTAATATGTAAATATATAACAACAATTATTAAAAAATACACTTAATATAAACACTACGATGTCGATATATATATATATTATATATATATATATATATATATATATATATATATATATATATACATAGATACATTATACATACATATATAGCGGGCCTATTTCGGTTTTCGTTTACCAAATCTAGTCACAAGGTATTGGTTGGCACGGGTGTTTTTATAAGTAAAGAATAATATATATTAATCTATGTCATTACTACTTTACTATTCATCGAATGTTTGCATATTCAGATAAAGCTGGAATGTCATTTTACTACATTTTCTCCTATGTATTTCAGCCAGAGGCCGAGGCCACGCTGGAGCACCGCCTTTACTGCATCCGGGAGTTTTACAGTATTTCTTCTGGTGAAGTAGTGAGTTGGACATTGTTGCTCTTCTTTGTGGCTCCTGCCGCTACGTGGGTCCGTCCGGTATTTCAGATGTTTGTATTACAACTAGATGAGCGCTGTAAACTTGGCAAGTGTCCCCTACCTTTGTTTCTACTTGATCAAAACTTCCCTCTTTTTTAAGATAACCATTGATTAATCTGTCTCATTCTTTCCCTATCTCTCGTCTACTCTCTCTCTCTCTCTCTCTCACTCTCGCAGACACTTTGTTTTTGCTATCAATCAAAATCTGCTCTCATGACTTCTCTTCATTTTTTAACGTCACCCTTTTTTGTGTTCCCTAATATCCTTCTGTCCTATCTTTTTATCAATGTTTTTAATAATCTCTCACTATGTCTTCATGTATGTAACTCTTTGTGGCGTGAATCCTTTGCTCAACCTCTATTCACCTGTTATTCCCTAGAATGCATCACTGTAATGCAACTGGTGGTGCCCAACCACCACCAGTTGCACTGCCATTTTCCTTCTTTCCTCTTCTGTTACTCGCACTAATTAGTTCTGTATCATTATTCCAGTTATTATAAACCTCATATTTTATTGCTCAGCTCATTGCTGGGTGTCTGCTAACGGTTTCCATCGTAAACGGCCACTTTCCGCTCTACGAATTTATGAAATTCGCTTCTTTTTAAAACATTTTCACCCTTTTCTACACCAGAGGCACAGTTTTCTCCTTCAAGCGTAAGAGAGAACGAATGGATTGGAAAATGCGCATACATCATTGCATTTTACATATTAAAAATTCTAAATATAACGAGAAGCTCAATGACGCTTATGGTTCTAGATTTTGTTTTGCCCCAAAATAAAGTTACTTTTAACACTTATTCGTAGGCAAAATATTGTTGGGATTCAGTAAAGTGAGAGCCACTTCGGTTGGTTTCTTTCCTACTTTTAGATAGCAATCGAAATATTTAAATGAAAAATTGCTTGAATTGTTGAGAAGTTATGTCGATGCTTACAACGGTCACTATAATTTTGAGATGCTAGAAAAACTGTTGAAGTGCCGGCAGCTGCTAAGAATGAGCACGTTGCTTTTCACAGCTACAATATGTGTGTATCTCTATGGTGTATGAGGGGGTGATGAGAGAGAGAGAGAGAGAGAGGCAGAATGATAGAGTAGCATCTTTCTATAAATAGATACACAATGTCTAGAAATAAAGATGGAGTATTGGGAACCGAATAAAGATTCACGGAGGGTAAGAAAGAAAGAGAGAACGAGACGAAGATAAATATGAGTCCGATACGGAGGCAGCAGGAAAGCTTGATTCCGAAAAAGCAGGAAGGAAAGCAAAGAAAATGAAAGATTGAAGATTTCGTGTGTATAAAATTATTGAAGGTATTTTTGAAACTTGACGGTTAGAGCCGTAAAAGCTGTATGTCTTGTCAGTTTTGAAATGCGTATGTATGCAATTATGAGATTATGTGAGTATATACGCCATTAAGCCTTACTTTGTATACATTAATATATAATTCATATATATAATATATATATATATATATATATGTATATTAATATTATATATATATATATATATATATAGTTATATATATACTATAATAATATATATATATATGTACAGGCAGTTAGACAGACAAACACACTCACACACACACACACACACACACACACGATACACACACACACACACACACACATACACACATATAGTTTCAGATGTTTGTGCGTGCATGTATTTGACGCATATATGTGCTTTATGCCTACACACCTCACTCGTATATAACAAGTTGTGAAACATTTCTTTACAAAAAGATGAAGAATTATATTCTAAATTTGATGCTTAATTCCTTTTCTTCTTCTAACTTTCCTCTCCTTCCCCCCCCCCTTCTGTCTATTCATCACTCCTTTTCATTCCTCTCTTCTCTCTTCCACTTCTCGTTTCTTATTCTTCTCGTAATATTCTCACTATTATTGCTTTCTGCACCATTTTTTTTATGTATTTCACTATCTTTCACTTTTCTGAGATGCGTTGGATGTATTATTTATTTCTTTTTTATTTTATTTACAAGATGTAAGCTTCATTAAAATTTTAGACCCATTTCAACGGGAAAACAATATATTTTATCGAAGCAATGCCAAAAAGACTTTAGAAGAAATTTTCAGATATGGCTTTTATTTTGCATGTAAGATGTGGATAAAAAAAAAAGAACGTAAATTAATGCATATTACATTGTATATTTGTCAATAGCAAATGAAAATAAATCCTTGAAGTGAAAGCAAAAGTGATACAAAAATGTAACATAGAAAATAGTGTATGAATGAATATTTTAAAAGATTCTTTCAGCAGTCTGTTTTCCTTTGTGCTAAAATAATGAAGATTGCAGCGGAATGGAGAAAACATATAAAGAGTAATTCACACGACAAACCTTTTTCCAAGAACACCAACACCGCTACCACAAATACCAACAACAAAAAAAAACATCATCACCAATAATCACCAGCGTCACTACGCCTACTAACAGCAACACAGCAACCACCAGCAACAACGACAAGAGCAATATTACCACGCCTCACCACACCACTAAAACCACCAAGTATAAAACAACTACTACAACAACTACTATTATATTAACAGCACAACTACCACCTCTATTGGCACCAACAACAAAAAACAACAGCTTCAATAAGGTCACCAATATTAATACATTTATTAACAGCACCACCAACGATGCAGTTGCAACCTCGGTTGTCAAGACAAGGAATAACATCAACAGAAGCTCCACCAACAACAAGCAAAAACACCACCAGAAATAACATAATACCACCGTAACTACCCCGGCCACTACTACTACGTGAAGACAAATGGCGTAGTGGTTAGAGCAGCGGACCCGTGTGTTATATGCTGGGGGTACACACTTCATTTCACGTTGCTCCAGTTCACTCAACTGTATAAATGAGTTGCGACACACACACACACACACATACATATACATATATATATATCGCCATGTTTATTCGCTAGCCTCTGCATGCATTTTTTTCTCTCCTTGTTTCTCTCTGTGTTTCTTTTCTGTGTATCTTTCTGTTGAAGAGCGTAGGCTCGAAACGTAAAAGACTTGTTTTATTTATATTCCTGAGCGCCATACTAATACAAGTGTTTGTTTGTACTCCACCTGCCTTCGTCTTTTGTTTATTTTCATAATGCTTCCCGTTATATATATATATATATATATATATATATACATATATACATCACACTAAATACACGGGCACATATGTGCATGTGTGTATGTTTGTGTGTGTGAGAGAGAGAGAATCAGAGAAAGAGAGAGAGAGAGAGAGAGAGAGAGAGAGTAATAATGTATAGTTTGATGAGGTATAGGAATGCCAACACTAAAAGAAGCGGACGGATATACAATATATACGTAACTTTATCTCGACTTCTGCTTTGAACTATGATCCTCTGAGTTCTGTACAGGGCATATTGCATATATTTATAAATCTGTGTCTGTGTATTTGCGTGCATATGTGTGAGAATGTCGGCAAGCATCTGCGTTGCCATTGTATTTTTCTATGTAGTAAGTAATTCGATATCGTATATAGTTATAAATTACAAAATGTATGGAATGGAAACAAACATAATAATTATGCATATGAATTTCCATTCTGAATATCTCTGCTTCAAGGTGGTTTAGTATTTGATAGAAAGGCAGAGAGATATAGAGAAAGGTGTCTAAGTGCTCTGATAAATTTTTTAATGAATAGAAAATATTCGGGAAGACTATTTCATTATAATTATGGACGTTAAGTATTGTTGCTAATAATGTAACTATTAGTAAAAACCAGTTATAAAGCCCCCAATTTTACTTTTAATGACGCCAAGATATTCCAGTGCTATCAAGACGTCGTCACCGCTCCAAGTTTATTGTTATAAAGTTATAAAGTTAAAAATCGGCGAGGAAACAATAAAAGAAAATGTTTTTTTTTTAATCACAAGATTACAAAAAAAAATAAACATTTTAAAAACACCTCAAACACACTACTAGTATTCCTACTACTTCAACAACACAACTACTACTACTACTACTACTACTACTACTACTACTACTACTACTACTACTATACTACTAATAATAATAATAATAATAATGGTAATAATAATAATAATAATGATAATGATGATGATGATGATGATAATAATAATAATAATAATAATGATGATGATGATGATGATGATGATGATGATAATGAATAATAATGATAATAATAATAATAATAATAATATAATAATAATAATAAGAAGAAGAAGAAGAAGAAGATAAAAAACGCAAGAAGAAGAGAAGAAAGAGAAGAAGACAGAAGAAGAAGAACCATAAAGTAAGAGAAAAAGTAAAAAGAGAAGAAGAAGAGAAGAAGAAAGACGAGGAAGAAGAAGAAGAAGAAGAGAAGAAGAAGAAGAAGAAGAAGAAAGAAGAAGAAGAAGAAGAAGAGAAGAAGAAGAAGAAGAAGAAGAAAGAGAGAAGAAGAAGAAAGAAGACAGAAGAAGAGAGAAGACGAAGAAGAAGAAGAAGAAGAAAAGAATTGTTCCTTGTGCAGCTGTAACATCACACTAAAGCATTCGCAAACTGTTCAGACGTGAATAAACAATTAAATCTAAACACAAACTGATAGGTATATATGAGTGTATTGACGAAAATATTGTGCGGCTGTACACACACAAACACACACACATACTCACAGATGCATAGCAATACTTATGCATCTATATATATATATATATATATACATATATATACACGTTCCTATGTGCAGATATATTACATACATATTTACATTTAAGAATACAATCCTACACCATAAACATCAATCATTAATGAATACTTCTTCATAAGAGTAAGGAAATGTAAAAATGTTAAAGAAAAGTGCCGCTGCAATGTCTATTTACTTCTGCCTCTTATTGTTAGCACAGGTTTTCGATTTCACTTGCTGTTGTTTATGTTTTCTTTTTAATCATTATTTACATTTATATTTCGCTTATCTGCAAAAGAATCAAGCCCGAATGGTATTTACATACAGTCTGTCTGTATGTATATATTAGTCTCTCTATGTATTCAAATATGTATATATATATTATATATATATATATATATATGTGTGTGTGTGTGTGTGTGTGGTGTGTGTGTGTGTGTGTGTGTGTGTGTGTGTGTGCGTGCGTGTGTGTGTATGTGTGTGTGTGTGCGCGTATGTATTTATATTTATATATATATATGTATATATATATATATTATAGGTATCTTTCTATGCATCAATATACTTATGTATATATATTTATATATATATATATATATATATATATATATATATATTATATATATATATATAATATATATATATATATTATAGGTTTCTTTCTATGCATCAGTATACATATGTATATATATAGATCTATACAATGTCAATATGTATACAACGGTACTCACTTCTTTCAGATAGGTGCGTATTCAATGGAACATTTTGAATGATGGTGTAGGTTTATAATTTAAAGAAATAAAATGAAATTTTACATTTACTGAAAGAGAATCGGTGGATTAAAAATTCTTTACACTAGTATCATTTTTTCATTCATTGACGTATGTTTTGTAATACATTTGAAAGCATATACTCTTGTGTGTGTAGGTTTCAGCACGTTCATATATTCATAGATATACATGTATGTGTGTTTACGCACATGCCTGTGTGCACATGAATCTATGTATGTCGCTATACATGTATTCTTGTAGTTAACGTATATAAGTTGATCAATATGTCTGCGGTGAATACTTGAATAGCTAGAAATAAATTTCAGAGTAGTAAAACGATAAAAATGTGTATACTCTAAACATGTACTTGTGATTTCAATCTTCTTTTTTTCTGTTCAGCAACCGTCACTTATTCCAAACAAATATATCAGCTATTGTATCAGAATTTTCCAATATTTTGATGTATGTTTCCATATGTAATAAAAAAATATATATATATTGAAAATATATAAATTGTCTAGTTCCATACTTGTCTCAGACTTACAGATAAGGAAAAACAAAATTGCCGTAATTTCCGTCTTCTAGCAGTGAGAATTTTAATGCTACTAAGTCACCAAAAATCTTCCTCCTATTTTTCGGTTTCTCCTTTTTTGTTCTCATTGAGGAAATTACTCATGTGGTATAAAACGGACAAATATCAAGGAGTGATGTTTGTAGAGGCCACAGCCCAAGGAGAACTAACCCGTGGATTTAGAAAAGCTCTGAAGGAGACCAAACTCAACATTAAAAGTGTTGAAAAGCCAGTGAACTCGTCAGATAACAACTATGTAGGACGTACCCCTTATAGCTTACATACACAGATATTGATCTTGGCTCATAATTATCCCTTTCGATTCTTGTTGCAGCAAGAACCAACCAAATCATGCATGCATGCGTAAAGCTCGTAGTTTAGGCTAACCAAGACAGAGCATGCACTATCAAAATAACTACATACAGCACTCATTTCTTTGACGTTGATATCGATTTTCGGAGCATTTATTGCAATCATGATTAGTTATTGTACGTCGTCTAAGTAAGCATGAAAGCTCAATAGTGTTTATACCTCACATACTGTACTAAGTATCTAAGCAAATTACTATAGGATAGCAGAACAAATCTATCTGGAATCGAAAAGCATGCGGCCATCAAAGTTCGTCAAGAAACGATTTGAAAATGTGTTGCCATGTCGTACTAATTACACTCGTGGAACAGCTTTTTCTCCCTGAAGCTTTACGTATACACCTTACCTCTAAACAGTGGCAATATCGGGGCCATTAAACGATAGAATGTCGGTTCAGATTCTCTACTTAAACGTTTCTTCTAATTTGCTACGCAGATCACTATTTACTCCAATTCTCTATTTTTAGTTTTATAATTTGTCCCTCCCGCCAAACGATGTTTAAATTATTTGCTAATCAAGTTCCTGCAGGCTTTGCATGATTGAAACGTTGACTTTATTTTATCAGAAAATTCACTTCTTGGATATCTTCTCTTCGGAATCTTTCTAGCTGCAACATGCAATTTACAAAATATTTCAACTCATCATTCTGCACTTGAAATTATAGACAACCGATGTCTTTTTTTTATTCTACACGCTGAGTTAAACAACAAAAATATTAGGATATAATACGTTCTGAGTGATGCAATGTCAACACAACATTTCCAAGCTTGAGTATCTGGACCATGTAATCAGCATATTTCAACCTCTTGTAAGAATTTCGGCTTGTTAGCAAGGCTTTGACATAGATCTTGCCAATTGACTGCACTTTAATATAGCGCCACGCATTCCAGTCTTCCTCGCATATTAAAGAGTGTGGCATTCCTCTAACGTTTGTAATTTCGTGTGTAGAATTTCAAATGGTTTATCCACGAGGCTCCGGCGATCCCTGCTGTACTCTTTCGCCACAACTTTCTCTTACTTTCTTCTGTTGGCCTTCCCGCTTAGCCAGCGGGGTGGCGTCGCTTGAAGGCTAAAACAATGCGAAGCACATTGTGAGCAGCGATGTGTAGCAACATCTGATAGCCTCGTCCGTCAAGGTGATCACGGTGACATATACATACATACATACATACATACATACATACATATGTATATATATATATATATATATATATACACACACATATATATATACATATATATACATACATATATATATATATATATATATATATATATATATATATATATATATATATATATAAAGGTTTCTTTGATTATAACATTTTAAATCTATTCTTCAGCATGGCTGCAGTCTAATGACTGACAGAAATAATTGACTAAAAGAACATATATATCAATATGCTTATACAGATATACATAGAAATGTTCTATTTAAAAAACAGAACTTATCACCCGGTGTAGGAATCGAGTCTACAATTTTACAATAATTAGTGCAACACAATAGCCACTAAGCAACCTGTCTCCTCTCTATACGTACATATTTACATTGATTATGCGCCCCTACTTCTTGAAAGTTACAATAAATTTAATTGTACTCTCAATATTGAGGCACCTCATCAAGAAATGCTCAATCATTCTTAAAATTACAATAAAATAATAACCTAGATTTAAGTTACACCGGCCTCACACGCGTGCGAGCACTGTCATACGCAGGCATATGTGAATTTAATATAGCAGAATGTATATGAGTGTGTGTGTCTTGTGTGTGTCCATGCATGTGCTTATGTATACAAATATATTTATATAAGCTATGCTGTAACATATAATGATGATACATACATACATACATATATATATACATATATATATATATATTATATATATATATTATATATTATATATTATATATATATATATATATATACATACATATATATATCATATATATATACATATTATATATATATATATATATATATATATATATATATACATATATATTTTCATATATATATATATATATATATATATATGTATATATATATATATATATATATATAAACTTCAGGCTGACTGTGTGGACGCTCCGTCTGTTAATCACACACAGTGATGTTTCTTTATATGTTAAATCCTCTGACAATTCTGGTTCGTTTGTTCATTGAAACTCTTTCAACAAAATGAATGAGGAAATTATTATATTAGACAGTTGTATGATATAGCATATGTCTAATTTAGATTGTTATATATAGAAATGGTTAATCAGATTCCCTTAAAGTATCCATCAGTTTAATTCCACAGAGGCACTGCTCTTTCTCGACATACCACAAGGGGATAATTAATGCAAATCTATTATCATTGTTATTGTTGTCAAACAATCTGAAATTAGTAAACGATATTTTATGGAAAACATGCCAAACAATGAAATTATCATTATTAAGATTTTGTTTTTTGCTCTTGATATTACTTAACCTCCAACACCCACAAATCGAGCAGGCTTATAAAGAAAGGCTTTCCAGCCGTGACCAATATATGTTTGCTCGGTCATAGTAAATTTTGAACGATAGTAAAAACCAATATATTGTCTATTTTTTCTAAAGTAATGCTATAAGCTTTAAGGGAGAACTTGGTTCTATTTCTAACACGTTGCGCAACCGCATACATGTTCCTCCTTGGCTTTCATTCGTCGTTGTTTTTACCAAATATGTTTTAGCAATACGGCTTCTCTGTTTTCTATAAAGATTGTAAATGTAAAGATCGGTGGAGCACAGTACACATGCGCAACATAACCTATACTTCCTGTCCTTTACATAACCACATCCCACAACACAGGACAATCTCTCCGTTGTTGAGCTCTCAACTGCATTCTAAACTCTGGCTCACAGGGTTTAAAACACAAGTGACTGATATTATTTAAGTTTCTACATCTCTTTGTCTCCCTCTTTCTCGCTCTCTCTCTCCCTCCTCTCTCTCTCTCTCTCTCTCTTTATATATATATGTATATATATAAGAAAAAACTGAGAGTCAGAATTTTAGATAATTCTTTATAATCACTCATGTTGTTTTTCCCACATTTTTATCGATTTTCCTTCTTCCCGCTTGGTGTCTTCTTTCCGAAGTTGTAATTTTTTATGACTTCGATTGTCACTTCGTTCGGCGATTTCAGCATAGATGACTGCATCAATTGTTTTGACTTTCTCTTCGTGTCGTACTTTTGGCGACTGGAGAAGAGATATTTCAGCTTCCAGTCGGCATAAAGCTCACTTTCCATGTATCGTCGTTTCTTCTAACGTTTCACGCATTGTTTCTTTAATAAAAAAAAATTGGAGGACGGATTAGATTTTCTTTTGCTCTGCCAATTTTGGTAGTTGTTGGCTATACTGCTACATCGAATGCTTTTCCAATATGCATGTTTACATTGATTTAGAAGCTTGTTCCAGAGTTGTGGTTTCAAAAGATTTTACTGTTGTATATCAATTGTTGCTTCTTTCTTGTAAGTTTTTCTTTTAGATAGCTGTGGTTCAGTGGTTGGTTCCTGTTGCTAGATTATTAAGGAGAGTACCAAATGCATGAATATCATTCACAATTTTATCTCTATTGGTGAATATTCTGTCAAGTTTTGAGACAAGTAGATTCAACTTACTACATATTACTGTGAGGTGTTCTTCCGTGTTTCTGGTATCTCTCGATTGTGAATTTGATTGTGATCCATTTATTCTGATGTCTTGTACATCCAAATAGATATGTATAGCGTATTTGAAGTGGTGCACAGATACTGTATATTGAGAAAAGGGAGGCAGTAAGAATTTCCCACGATTTTTATTGATTTTTCTTCTTCCTTCTTGGTGTCTTCTTAATAACCAACAACCCTTACATACTCATCATACCCTATATATAATACTACCATTGTACGTTACAACTTCTTTTATTTTTTACAATGTTTTTGTTAGGATGAGAGGCAGTACTCACGACCCGTTACAGGACCTCCCTGATTGGTTTAAGAAAGAGAGTAAACTATCCCCAAACCGAAAACCTTGTACGAATGCTTCTAACAGTGTGAACTCCCCTAAAGTTTCCAAAGGATTCAGCTGGTGGTGTTGAACCGGATAACGAATTAAGTCTATAATCCATATGCGGGATTTGAACTCAGAGCAAATACTCAAGTCATCTTCTTCAACATTCTTAGAATATAGTTAATACACTGCCTTGGATAAAAAGAAAATTTTATCACTTCGAGTTTCAATCACAGAACACAGAAAGTCGAGGAAATTTTCCCGAAGATCCCTATCCAACGCTCTGACGTCTCTAGTGCAACATGATTCCACAAACTGATTGATAACCGAGTGTTGTAAATCTAAAAACATGTGTCAGTCAAATGTAAAGAATTTTACAAAGTGTATTGAACTTTTTAACGACGTATTCAGAGGAGGATTGGTAATCTCTTGGTTGTTCTCAGTCCCTCTGGTTTTAGTGGAAAGAGAGAATCCACGAATAGAAATCTCGCTCCAATGCTTACAAAAAGAATGTACTCTACTAAAATTGCATAAGGCCAGGCGGCGGTGTTACACCGAGTTCTGTCTGTCTACTGTCTAAGAGTATAAATGATCCTCTCGCCGGCTTCCACACAGTTTCTATCCAAAATTATTCATTCAGTAGGCTTTGGGCGAACCGACGCCACGGACAAGCGCCTTTCTGTGGGATCGCACTATCTCAGCGAATATTGATGAATCTCCATACCATCAGCATTCCAGCAAATGTAGTATAAACCAAGTCTCGAAATTGCCATCGCTCTTCATCGTCTCAGGAAAAACCAACTTGCCGTGAACTTTAGAAATGCTCAATGCTACACAAATAATATTACCCTCTATGCTTCGCAAGTTCACGTATCCACGCGTCATCAGCATGTGTCCTTGGCACTATATATCTAATTTTCACTGATCCTATAAAAAGAGACGCAATGAACTTCTTCCAATGGGATCAGGTTAAACTTGTCTTCTTCATGAAAAGAACGCATTTATTTTTTGTACTTAGAAAATATTCACATTTTTCATCATGAGCAGCACTCAAATAGGTCCTTCGACGGAGCATTGAATACAATATCTCACCCACATAGAGGACATCACATGCTTAGAATTTTAAAAATACTTTCTTTTCTTACCTGACACATTAACCACTGTCATGCGATCAAAAATTATTTCAGTACCTTGCTGCTAGCAACTCACTACAAAGCCCAGTTGAGACTTGCAATGAGTACTACTTCTCTGTCGTGGAAATTACCGATGCTGCATCGAAAGATTTTCTTTAGTGCATCAAGAAAAAAGAGAAATGTCCCCATTAAGATGATTGAAATTAAGTAACACAAATACACAGATCAAAATATATTGCTCGTCTTCTTAATATGCCCCTTATATCTGCTATAATTTTTAATGCTTATCAGAACTGGCTAACCTCCTGCTATCTTCTTGGAAGCACTCAAGACAGTGTTTTTCTTCATCTCATATTAGTGTCCTATCCCCAGGTCGCAAGGTAACCTCAACGATTAGGACACCGGGTCAATGGAAATCCCTTCGTGCACATGCTTTCCCCAGAATCGTTACCTCACAAATGTTTTAGCGGTAAGATAAATGAAAAATAACATGATTATCTCTAATCTTAAAGGCTCTGAGATTATTATAGACACACTCTCTTTTTCCAAGATAAATAAACGAAGGGACAAAAACCTGCATTCAGGCTCCAGTTTGATGAAATTTCATTTCTTTCCTGCACTTGATCGATTGTATTCCTTTATCATCCCATAATTCTCTATTGCACACCATCAAATTCCATGCTGGGGCTGAATGCCATAATGCGGAGGGCTGCTTCATTATTCGGAATCCGTTTTAATACGACTTGTTCTGAGTTATCAATTCTTCTGCTCCTTATTCTGATTAAAGGTGGCTTAATAGGAGTAATGCTTATCAAGGAATCACATAAACTATATGTATGCGTGTGTGCGTGTGTGTCTCTAAGCTAGCTTAACACACATCACATGTTTCCAGGTTCATTCCCACTGCGTGGCACATTTGGCAAGCTTTATGAGTGGATTTGGTAGACGGAACTGAAAGAAATCCGTCATATATATAATATGTATATATATATATATTATATATATATATCTATATTATATTATATATATACATATATATATGTATATATATATATATATATATATATATATATATATATATATATAATTATTATATATATATATATTTATATGTATATATATATATATTTATATGTATATATATAAATCTCTTATTATAAAGGCAGATTTTATCTGCCTCCCTTGGGAGTTATACAAATCTAACAATATAGGATTTCTTCAATTACAATTTACGAGCCAGTTTTAAGAGTACAATGCATCGCGTCATGCCAGGTCCAGTTTTTAAAATTTAAACTCCAATTAAGCAAAATTTACAGAAAACTCACATTCTGGTGTGTGTGTCAATGCTTTTCTTAGTCTGGTTTACACCACACGCACCAAACGCACACACACAGTGGGCAACGAATAAAATGAAAGTAAATAGCGACAGAGTGATTTGAGGAAGACTAAAGTGAAAGTATTCTGTCTATGACGCTGATAGATACATGAGTAAAATGTATGGGAAGCTAAGAGCTAAGAGTGAGTGAAAATGTTCTTGGAAGAGAGTAATTAGTAATAAAGTAAACATACACTCATACATACATACATACATACATACATACATACACACACACATACACACACACATGCATACACACACACACATACATACATACACACATACATACATACATACATACATATACATACATACATACATACATATACATACATACATACACACACACATACACACACACACAGTATTGAAGCTTGAGAACAATCAGATACATTTGCAACACATCTGTTGAAAATATTATGGTTCACACACATACATATACATATATACATACAGACAGACAGACGATAGACACACACACACACACCACACACACGCACACATGATCCAGCATTGCCACAACCTCAAGGCTGAAACATATAAAAGAATAACAGATATAAATGTGTGCAAAGTACAAGAAATATTAATGCAGTATATGGGGATTGGACAATAAGCGTAAGGCAGTGTCAATGGTGGTTCCAGAAATCCCGAGCCATAAACTACAGCCTGGAAGACGAGCCTCATCCTGAAAGATCTGTAGAACTCGACAAGGACATCCTGAAAACCCTGGTGGAACAAAATATCATCGTAACTGTTGAGGAACTAGCAGAGAAGCTTGGATTTGGTCATTCAACCATTCATTGACACCTGTGTGCTATCGGAAAAGTCAGCAAATTGGGTCATGGTTCCTCACGAACTTTCCGAGTCTAATTGCATGCAGAGAGTGATGTATGCTTTTCTTTGCTGTCAATATCTCACCACTACTGAGCTATGTATATCTATATAATATAAAACTGTAGTTGTGTGAGTGTCTGTCCCCTCGATTTAGATTCCTAACTACTCCCACATTTTGCGGTACAGTTTAACCAAATTCGGGTAGCTTATAGTCGTGATTCATATCGAGCCCGTCTGAATATTAGCGCGGCGTCTACGATGAGTCTACGATTTTAAAAATAATTTAACATCATTTTTTATTCCATTTTAATGCATAATTTTTCGTGTGTCGATGGCGGCGGAGTTGGCGTCCACGCTCACACCTGCACCTGTGGGGAAGGGAGTGTAAGGAAATAAACGTCGTAATGCGTTGTCAAGGAGACCAGTGTTCTTTTAGAACAACGACTTCATGGCTTGAAGACACCAAAACAGAAATGGCTAAGAAAGCGTCTACATGAGTCTACGATTTTAAAAAAAATTTACCATCGTTTTTTCCCATTTTAATGCATTTTTTCGCTCGCTATGATATAAGGGAAGTAACTCTCTAAAAATGTCTACGATGAGTCAACGATTTAAAAAAAATTTAGCATCATATTTTTTCCATTTTAATGCATTTTTTGCTATTTTTGGCTATAACTCTCTAAAAATGCTTATATAGTTATTTCCCTTACAAACCCGAGCAACGCCAGGCGATATATACTATAGTATATATATAATAATATATATATATATATATATATATATATCTATATGTATGAATGAATGTATGTATGTATGTGTGTATATATGTTTGTATGTCTGCGTTTGTCACTCCGACATCGCTTGACAACCGATGCTGGTGTGTTTACGTAACCTAGCGGTTCGGCGACAGAGACCGATAGAATAAGTCCTAGGGTCGATTTACTCGACGAAAAGCCGGCGCTCCAGCATGGCCACAGTCAAATAACTGAAACAATCAAAAGAGTAAAAGAGGAAAAGAGGAAAAGAGATAAGCGTATAAAAAATGATCGTAGAGTTTACTTATGTTTATCTATCTAGAAATCTAGGTGCTTCTGTAACATCTCAATTCTTCGGTCGATGTGGAAAAGGATGGTTTTCCATGAAGTCTATGTTTAAATATCAGTCAACCCCAAAAGATTTTAAAATAAAGTGACTCGAACACACAAATGCAAAATAGTGGTCACGTTTTAAATCTAAACGAAAATAGAGAAAATGTGTGCGTGTTCGTTGTGTGATTGTCTGACTCACCATCTGTTTATCTAATCATGTATGCCGTTAAAATATAAACAACTTCGTATAAAACTTACATATAAATTATCTACCTCTACATAATCTTCCTTTTACAATTATTGAATACGCTGCAAACATTGCGAACTCTAATGTTTTCAACATGTTTTTCTTTCCTATTCCGGAGACAGCCATAATACTACTCAAAATCATTTACTTTAAAGTCAAGTGAACCAACAATTATATTATAGCACTTAGTTTCAAATTGCGCTCCATATACATCAACTTTTACGATATTCAAAACATTTTGCCATCAAACTATACTCAATATAAATGACAAAATGAATATGTATCTTGACTGTTCTAAATAGATCGATTTTCCTTGATTCAATAAATCTTGATTAAAATGTGTAAAGCCCATGGTGATACTTCTGATTTTATTACCAATATAGATGTATGAAATTTGTATGGAGTCTTAGTTTGCGCATAAACACACACACACAGACATAAGAGTATATATGTATACATGTATATATGTATATACATATCTACGTGTATATATACATATATATATATATGTATATATATATATATGTATATATATATATATATATATATAATATATATATATATATATATATATATATATATATGTATGTATATATATGTGTGTATATATATATATGTATATATATATATATATATATATATATATATATATACATGTATATATTTATATATATGCGTGTGTGTATATATGCATATGTATGTATATATGCATGTATACTAGAATATTAAGACCACTTTCATAAAACAAATATGCATAGTAGGAATTTCAGTACTTTATAGTTAATGCCTATTAAACAATTTAAAATCACAGAATGATGTAGACCAGAATTGATTTTGGGGCAGTGTTGTTGAGTGATTATATCTAATGTTAATGGTCTGATGGCCACCCCGAGTGAGTAATTTCAATTTAGTATCGTAGAAACCACATAAAACATATTTTTTCCCTTTGATTGTAGCTGCTGATGAATCTGAGATCATATCAAGTTGTGATAACAAAGTGGAGAATGGATGAAACTGGAAATGAATTACATTGAAAGAGAATCATTAAACCGACACAAGCGATGTTCCCAAATAAAAATTTTAGCATGTTTTAGTTCAAGATAACTATATTCTATTGATTTCAACGCAAATATATTACACTCCCAGTAATTACACTTCAGAGGAAAAAAAAATTTAATGCATTTATGATTGAAATTATCAGGTTCAGCAATATTCGCTGAACAATGACATGTTATTTTGATAGTATTACTTTTCAGGTGTGACATATCTATTACACCGTTTTTTTAGCCAAGAATTTCATTTAGAAAGTTCGATTCCAGAGCACGGAGAGTACCAAGTATACCAAAGACTTGTAAATTTGGTGGGTAAAAACTAAGAACGCACGTCGAATGAATCTAATTTCTTGGAAGTATTCTTCATCAGTTGCTCGGTTTAACACCAATGTCTTATTCGTGAAGGACATTATTGGAGTCCACTGTGTTGTAAATATCTAAACCTGGTCTCAGATCTCTGTTTAACAACCTCTGTCCTTGAAGGTCTTGGAGAATGTCATGGGCGTTGCATTTCTTCCTCTGCTAAATAACTAAAGGTTTAAATGTTCCATATAACTATAAATTAACACTTGTATTGATCTGAGGACTCACTTTATTGGAACACATCGAAATCTGCGACGATATTCTCTCTGTGAAGTCTCTTGTATGCTTCTAGTGTAAGTTATATATGAAATGTAAATGGTTTGCATTTTGCAGATATAGTTGCCAGCTTAAGAATATCATTTTATATCTATATGACTCGGAGTTCAATCCTGGTGCTCGGTATCTTGGACAAATACATTCTCCCATAACCACAGTTAGATTAAAGCCGCCGCATGCGAGTGAAATTTAATGAATTGAATCTGTGGAAGCTCGCTGAAGGAAGGGCTACCTCCATTCTTACAACTAATCTCATGGGTCTATGAAAGTGTAATATTCCCTGACCTCTACTGATTATACCAAATCTTACTATTTCTATTACTGTCTTCAACTCGGTCGAGTCGAATGAAGGGTTACACTTCATGGATCATCACATACTGCAATGTGTTCCATCACCTGTTCCTGTTCAATGATTATAGGATTTCAACACGCTTCCGTTTAAATACTGATAGCGACAATGCCTACATGTACCTACGTGACATTAGTAAATATGTTTATTTCGATTGAACAGCTATTCCTACCTCGATGTATGATGCGGACGAATGCATCTGCAACCTGTTATGTCATCATGGGCCTTTCTGCAGCATTTTTTGAAAATTATGCCTTCGTATATTATTTCCGCTACGGGTAACCAAGAAAATTTTCCGTTACAAAAAGAATAGCAATATAAAGTGATGGCTTCTCTTCCAAGTGGTTTGGACCACAATGTACAAGTTTCCTTGTTTGCTTATGCACCACGAAGTTTATAAATATTGCAGATTCCCCTCGAGGGGTAGACAGAGAAGCAAAGAGTAACATGATTCAGTAAGTGCGGAGGTGAATATATGAGTGGATGTAATGCTGCAGTCTCAAAGGAGTATGGAAATCTTCACTAATATGAAGGCTCTACAAATGTGCCCCTGCCCGTCAGACTTGGAAATTGTTACACAGAATCACAAAACGTAGAAAACAGTGGAGAAAAATTGCTCATGAACAGCTAATGCATTTGTCTCGTCCGGCGAGATAAAAAGTCCATTTGAAGAACATTTATTTATCATTACAGGTGACACAAAAAATGCTTGTCTTCAAAGATGACTATCGTCATATGAATGGGAGGAATGTAACGAGCTTAGATTTTTCATCAATTAATGGGTAAATATACTTCATTTTTATGAACAGGGAACCTTCTGCGGAAGCGCACAATGGGATGAACTTCACAAAGGTACGTATATCAGACAGGCACTGGTTTTAAACTGAGCAGGGGATTCAGTTTAACCTACAAGTAAATTATAGCAAGATTTCAAATCAGAAAGCAGAAAGGCAGGGCAAATAGTGCAAGGATCAGAATTTCGCAAATCTGCTACCATTCTTATGATTCACCAAATCTGCCATTCACTGCAAAGGAAAGGGGGAAATGCGAAGTTTCCCTAGGTGGTATCTGAACTGAAAGCGAAGCAGTTGGAACAAAATTGTTATTGCATTCCATGTGATGCTTAAATGATCCCCCCAAATCACTTGCTGGAAGAATATATTCGGTTGTCCAAACATTACTTCAGATATGACATCATAACAATTTGGAAAAGTTTACTAAGTTTAAACGTGTTGCAATCGGTAGTGAATGAAAATCATGCATAGCAAAACGACCAATCAGATCAGAATTTCTGAAATACTTAAAATAGAAGAATAAATATTCTAACACAACCATATATTTTCAGTTTCCACAGTAGAACTCTAAATCGACAATTTCAAGTGAGAAAAATAAACCATGATTTACTTGCTCAGTTACCATCTCATTAAATATTCAACCCAATATCTATAGATTGGGAGATACAAATCAAAAAGTTTGTTTACTTCAGATCCGTCAATTACAGTTAGGTCTTCGATTATACGTATCATTATAGACTGTTGGGTTAGGGTTATGAACACACATCTTTCTCTTGTTCGTAGACAAGTAAGTGTTAGGGATGGTATTTAAGGAGAGGCGTGGATACAGTACTCGATTTAAATGCTGTCGGTGATGAAGTAGGAGGTGAAGGATAATTGAGCTAGCGGTTAAAGTTGTTAACTATGACGTTGCAAGCTGGTCAGTGTTAAACGTTTGCAATACTTTGCACGTATCTCCTGGGAAACGCCAATGAGATATTTTTACTTCTGGAACACTCGTAACTAGATGCAACATATAAATCACTATTATTGAATGTTATTTATATATGAGATTATCGATGTGTCAGCTGGACGTGCCAACATAGAAGAAATACTTGCACAAGTAGCTTTTGTATACACGCATACACACATCCGTATAAACGTTCATGCGCATATACGTATATGCATGTATATATATATATATATATATATATATATATATATATATATATATATATATATATATATATATATATATATATATATATATATATACCCATAACAACATGGAGAGAGATGGAAAGAAAATGAAAATTAAATGTAGACACCTTCATATGTGAACTCATGTTCGAGCGCACCAAAATACGCATGGCTGTTTATTGATACAAACACTAGCACACATACACATACACACTTACACAGACACTCAAACACTCATGTATATCTTTCTGTCTCTGATGCTCTATATCTCTATTTGTGTGTCCCCTCTCGCTCTCATATATATATATATAAGAAAATAGAGAAGAAATATAGTGGATACTTGGATAATTTTATTAGTATCACAATGAAAACATGTAATACATATAAGATTTAGAATATCAAGAAACCGAACCAAAAAAATAATAAACAGAAAAGAATCCTACATATGTTTCGATCCGGGCGTTTGATTTCGATCATTACCATTCAACATATGTTAGATGTAAAACAGCTCCTCATTATGTTCGGATTTCATCAGGGAGTGATGTTTAATATCCAGCGGTCAACAACGAAATTACTAAGATGAGGACCGTATTTTCAAAATTCAAATAGCATAAATAATAAATTATCAGGACACCGAATTCATGTGGAGATATATTATCTAATGAAATCTTAACCCTGAAGACACTATGCACCTCCAATGTGAGCTAGATGAAATATACTAGTGGGCTGAAAAGAATAGCATGCAGTTTAATGCTGAAAAGTTTCAAGCTTTTTGTTTCAAGTTTCAAGTTTCATGCAAAACTAAATGCAATACCCTATAAATTCACTGGACCTGGAGGGATTGCAGTCCCAGAGGCACAGTCAGTACGAGACTTGGGCATTTACATGAGTAATGATGCAACGTTTCATGTGCATGTTGCTAAATTGGAAATGAAATATAGGCGGCTGACCGGATGGATTCTTCGAACTTTTAGAACAAGAGACCAGGAAACCATGATGCTCCTCTGGAGGACACTTGTCCTAAGCCACTTTGACTAATGCTCTCAGCTATGGTCACCAACCAGTGTCAAGTTAATCACAGATCTTGAGGCGATCCAACGAAGCTACACGAAGAAGATAGCTTCTGTGCAGCATATAAGCTATTGGGAAAGACTCAAGAGATAAAGACTATATTCCTTGGACCGTAGGCGAGAAATATAAGCCATAATAAACATCTGGAGGAACCTGGAAGGACTTGTCCCAAACTTTGGCATCGAGAGTTACACAAATACTAGAACTGAGTGCCACTGCATAGTGCCAAGGACTCCAAATTTGCCATCGAGATGTAGGACAAGATACTGTGATAGCCTGGGCTTCAGAGGCTCACAGCTCTTCAATATACTCCCGAATAACCTGAGAGACCTGCATGGGGTGGATGTAGTGTCTTCAAAATAAAGCTGGACCTCTTCCCTTCAGTGTGTCAGATGAACCAGCTGCATCAAACTTTCTCATGCACCAAATGTCAATTGCTAAAAAGCGTTCGTGAAGTAAAATCAAGTATACAACACCAAATGGCGGTGCCCCAGCATGGCCACAGCTCGTGAGCTGAAACTAGATGAAATTTAAAAAATAATAATATTTGGGACATAAACATATAAGTGTTATGGGACATAAAGTAGGGGTTTAATTATCTGGGCTTGTTATGGGCTGTTAAGGGTATTGAAGGCAAATTGAGAGATGAAATAGATTTTTGAGGGGGCAGAACATAAATGATTTGGGAAACAAAAGAGAAAGATAATTCTATGTTATGTACTAAAATAACCGTTAATTATTTAGCACTAGCAGTATCGCCCGGCGTTGCTCGGGTTTGTAAGGGAAATAACTATAAAGCATTTTTAGAGAGTTATAGCCAAAAATTAGCAAAAAAATGGGAAAATAATTGTGGTAAATTTTTTTTGAGAGTTAAAAAGGTCGAGTTGCATCCCCTAGACCATCTGTGGTTTGTGTTTCTGATTGTCGACCCCCATGTCGAATTTATCGATCTTTTTCAGAACTGAGGGAACTTTTCAAAATTTTCGCTGCGTTAGTTTTGAATTATGACATTGGGCTATGTGTGTGTCAAGTTTCATCAGAATCGGTTGAAAGCCGTGGTCAGGGTGAGGGTACAAGCAAACAG
Organism: Octopus sinensis; assembly: GCF_006345805.1. NCBI lineage: Eukaryota > Metazoa > Mollusca > Cephalopoda > Octopoda > Octopodidae > Octopus > Octopus sinensis. The sequence goes on along the minus strand of NC_043005.1, from coordinate 102,562,427 downwards.
ACACACAGAAACACACACAGACAAACTGCCGTTTATATAGAGAGAGATTTCAATGTACTAACGTATACGTTCCATTATTCAGAGAAAAGTTAGTGTTTACATAATTCGGAGATGAATTAAAATATATATGTGAAGAAAAATAATTAAGAGTATAGAGAGAACAATAGATTTTATGAAGAGAAAAATGAAGGAAAGTGACAACATGGGAGAAAAGTGGGAGAAGAAACACACATACATTTTTGCAGCGTGGAAGGTGTTTGTAAGCCATTTAAGAAACATCCGAGATGCAGCACGAATTTTTGTCAGTGAACAGGTCGCGGTCTTATAGCGTCGAAAATATTTTAACAAATTAAACTTAAATGTTGAAGTGAATCGAACGGCTTTTGTGTGTTTCCTAAATGGCTTACAAACACCTTCCACGCTGCAATTGTTTTCGTTCCAGCATACGATCTCAGATCAAATCACTTGCTATGCAAGTACATCTCCGTAAACATAAATTTTTATGTTGGGAATAAGATACAAAGAGAAGATTAAGAAATAAAGGTGAAAAAAGGGGAAAAGTTATTTTATATTGCGTTCTACGATATTAGTTTTGAATGTAATTCGGAGAAAATTCATTATAACTTTTATTATTTAGTATTTCAATGGACTAAGATATACTTTCCATTGTTCAAAGAAAAAGAATTTGAAAATTATATATTGCCCTTACTTGTGAGAGGAATTTAGATTTTTATGTGAAATTGTTTTTAAATGTACTAGTTTATAATCTGTTACATTATTCTAAAGTGTAATTGTAATAACTAGTAATCTCCCTTTATTAATTTGATTAGTAAGATTTATAGTTAATATATATATATATATACATGTGGCTATAGCCCCGGGCCGACCAATGCCTTGTGAGAGGATTTGGTAGACGGAAACTGAAAGAAACCTGTCGTATATATGTATATATATATATGTATGTGTGTTTGTTTGAGTGTCTGTGTTTGTCCCCCTAGCATTGCTTGACAACCGATGCTGGTGTGTTTATGTCCCCGTTACTTAGCAGTTCGGCAAAAGAAACCGATAGAATAAGTACTGGGCTTACAAAAAGAATAAGTCCCGGGGTCGAGTTGCTCGATTAAAGGCGGTGCTCCAGCATGGCCGCAGTTAAATGACTGAAACAAGTAAAAGAGTAAAAGAGTAAAGAGTATAGATTAAAAGTTTCAATAGTTGTTGATATTGGTTTATGAGATTTTAGAAAATAAAAGTTTAAAATTCCTAATAATAGCATTAAAAATTATGGGTTACATGGAATAAATATATATATAGGATTATTAAGTAAATTACTGAAAAACAAAAGGTAATTATATTGGTTATGAGTGTGTAGAAGTGGAATATATGTATATTTCGTTTAACAATGAGATAAATATTATGGATTATTGTATAATATTGGGATTAGATGGTATAATAATTTCAAATAGCGAGAGATCTATGGATTAAATTTATACTTATACTATGGTATTAATATGCTTTATATGATCATTGTTTTAATAAATATGCAGGCTAAAAGGGAATTTTAAAATTTGGGTTATATGGGCATCCTTAATATAGAAAATTAGAAGTGGTGCATTATTGAATATGCTGCGGAGAGCTAATATATGATTTATAATTTTAATGTTGCTATATATATTGATATGGAGGAAAAAGTGTTGCAATTGACCAAGAAGAGGATAATATATATGATTGCATTGAATTAAGAATAAATTGATAATAGAATTTGGTATTAAGTTTTAGAATCCAAATAAAAATTGAATAGTTGTGAGTTAATTAAAATAAGGGAAATATATATAGGAGCTATGGGGTTCTATATGATTAGCAATGAAGGAGATATTATATAGTATTTTATTATGATACTATAATTTGGGGATTAAATTTTAAAGTTAATAAAGGAAAAATAATATTGATGGGTTAATAAAGGATTATTGGAATAAAGATGGGGGTGTTATAATTATGCGTCTAATAAGAAAAAATGCTATTGCGTAATATGCAGATGGTGTCATAAATACTAATTATTCTACTTGAATAATCAGTATTCGAAAGCAGGATTTTTATTAAAGATGTGATAGGGATGGAATGTATGCACAATAGGAATAGATTATGTCTATATATAATATAATATAGCATGCTAATAACATCCAATGCTTTATATGTAATTATTATAATTTAGTGAAATAATATGTACTCTCTTTCCTCCTTTACTCTTTTACTTGTTTCAGTCATTTGACTGCGGCCATGCTGGAGCACCGAAATTAATCGAGCAAATCGACCCAAGGACTTATTCTTTGTAAGCCTAGTACTTATTCTATGGGTTTCTTTTGCCGAACCGCTAGATTACGAGGACGTAAACACACCACCATCAGTTATCAAGCGATGTTGGGGGAGGGACAAACACAGACACATAAACATATACACACAAATACATATATACGACGGGCTTCCTCCAGTTTCCGTCTAACAAATCCACTCACCAGGCTTTGGCCGGCCCGAGGCTATAGTAGAAGACACTTGCCCAAGGTGCTACGCAGTGAGAATGAACCCGGAACCATGTGGTTGTTAAGCAACCTACTTACCACACAGCCACTCCTGCGCCTGTAGTGAAAAGTAATTAAATAAATTATTAAAAATTATATTTATGTGCATGTAAACATTGTTAAATTTGTTCGGATCTATTTTTTAAGAGATTGTTCTTAGATAATAGGATGTGATAGTATCGTCTAACCAGATCGAGCATGTCTTGGCTGGTAATGTGTAGGATGGAGCATTATTTAGAATTTTCCATCTAATTTTATAAGTTGTACCACTGTCTTCAACTTTGTAGATAAATTTACTAAGGCCTGTGTGATTTCGTTTATTAGTATTTCTAAAAGAGGTTTCATGGTTAGCAATACGAGATCTCACGTAAAACGCTGTGGTTCCAACATAATAGACATATATAGCTTTGGCTTCAACTTTAGCCTGGTATAGTAGGTTTCTACGTTTACAGTAATTGTTAAATTTAAGATTAACTCTGCAGTCACATAAATCATTTAGATTATTATTATGTGTGATTTCTTTACTGCTCTTGTATACTCTAAGTATAATATGCGCGTAATTTTGGGTTATTAGGATAGTATCTGTGTTCCTAGTTGGAGGAAGGAGTGTTTGTATTTGTGTAATACCCATCAAGTTTAAAATTATTAGAAGATATATGCCTAAATAAGTCTTTGGTTATAGAAAATCCGATCCTTATTAATTTATTATTAATTATAGTACTGTATTCAACAGAAGAGAAATGTTTATCTATTATGGAACGGATTACTCTTATAAGGTTTGTCCTTATCTGTTTTCCATAAGGTAAGATAAGACAAATATTATTATTATTATTATTATTATTATTATTATTATTATTATTATTATTATTATTATTATTATTATTATTATTATTTTTATTATTATTATTATTCATATTATTATTCATATTATTATTATTATTATTATTACTATTCATATTATTATTAATATTATTATTATTATTATTATTCATATTATTATTAATATTCTTCTTCTTATTATTATTATTATTATTATTATTTATTATTATTATTATTCATATTATTATTCATATTATTATTATTATTATTATTACTATTCATATTATTATTAATATTATTATTATTATTATTATTCATATTATTATTAATATTCTTCTTCTTCTTCTTCTTCTTCTTCTTCTTCTTCTTCTTCTTATTATTATTATTATTATTATTATTATTATTATTATTATTATTATTATTTTATTATTATTATTATCATATTTGCTGAGGCGTTTATGGTTGCTACCTGGTTTATGTTTCATATAAAGGATATGTTTTTTACGTTTTTAGTATTATCTAGTGTAATTTTTTTTTTTATTCTCTATTAGGATTAATGTTGATTGCTATTCGTATTCTTATTATTATTAATACTACTAGTATTATAATTTATGTTATTATTGGAATGATTTTTATTATTTCGATTGTTATGTTTATTAATGCTAATTATTGGTTCATTTTTATTTATAAGCTATTCTTCATTTATCTGATTGCCAGAAGTAAACATCATTCCCTGATGATAATATCGGGTTATATTACATCTAAAATCGCTTGAATGGTAATGATTGAAACCTAATGGCCGGATCGAAACATATGTAAGATTCCTTTATGTTTAATTCTTTTGCTGATTCGATTCCTTTACATCTTAAATCTTATACGTATTACTTTTTTACTCGAGATACAAATAAAATTAACCAAATATCCCCGGTATTTCTTCTCCATTTTCTTTAATTAACTTTACACATTTTTGGAAGTTTATACATATATATTGCGAAACTTTCTCTTAATATATTTGATGACACCAGTTGATATCGGAATTTTCATTTTAAATATCTCTTACGAGGAAATTCCACCCACAGTATTTAAATATACATATAGTTAATTTGAGTCAGTCTTCTGCTACTGTGAGTTCCGCAAAGTCGATGATCCGTTCTTTTTAGGTGCCAAATTTTTTTATTGTCGTTAGTAATGTTAGCTGGGTGTCACGTTATGGTAATTCAATTACAGCAGTATAATTAAGATATAAGTGTGATTTGGCTGAACCAGCTTAGAATAACTTAGTATTTGCTTTGGGTGGTTTTGAACTTAAATACAACCGTGGTCAAATTTACCCTTTAGTTTTTCTGTGTTTATAAATAGCATTCCTTGCCAGACCTAGGACGATTCTTTGTTTTCGCTCTCCCTCTATCTGAATACTAATTGTTTTTGAGCATTTCGGTCTTGTTAGATTATATTTTGTTAAATTATATAAAGATTTTTTGACATGCAAATTATGTTAACGGTACATGTATTTGTGGAATACTTAGACACCTACGCGTTAATTTCGTGATTGATATTTCATTTGGTAGACCAAATGAGATGGAAAATCCACAATATGTCCCCGAAAAGCAGAGATGAGGCAAATATTTACAATTTACAATGAGAACTGAGATTTTTAGATGAAGATATATTGATTACTTTGAAGGATTTCATGCATTGGCTAGTACCACCTCAAGGAGATATATAGGTGACTAAGGTGAGAAATTCAATTACCTCTAATCGTCTGTCTATTAAAATTTTAATGCCATGAATATGAAAATATACCTGGCTATATTTATTTAGTATTTCTCGGTAAAACAAATTAATACAATAGAATATAACATAAAATACTAAACGGAGCAAATGAGGATCGCTTTATGTAATTGGTTAGGCAGGTACTAAGGGAAAACCAATCTACTGTCTAAAATCATAAGCTGTCTTCTTCAAAACTAGGAGGGTAAACAGGCATAATATCCGACCTACGTTATAATTTTTAAAAAATTGGAGCCGCTGGAATGTTATTCCATCAGGGTTCCTATGACGATTAATCGTCAGTAGCATTAACGAGTAAAGAATATATTCGTATCGTGGAAGGAACTATATTTAATGCATTGGCATATGAATCGAGAAGGATTTACACGGAAGATCCATGGTGGTTCTAATAATAGACGTGGCTCTGTGGTAAACACTTAAAGCAAGTGCCCCAGCATGGCCACAGTCAAACATGACTGAAACAGAAGAGACGCGCTTAAAGGCAAGAGACGCAAGAGGAAGGCGCGAGTCGCCTCTGACACCACACCGGATGTTACCTTCGTCTGTAGACACTGCTCACGGACCTGCTTTTCCCATATCGGACTTGTCAGTTATGAGCGTGCATGCACACGGTGGACAGTCTTCCTAATATTCGTTCGCGAAGCCAAGTCGTAATAATAATAATATATATATATATTATATATATATATATATATATATATATATATAATATATATATATATATATATATATATGTATATATATGTATATATATATATATATATATATATATGTATATATACAGACATATATATATATATATATATATATATATATATATATATATATATATATATATATATTATATATATATATATATATATATATATATACAGACATATATATAATACTGCCTGCCTGAGATGTTACATTTCTCAAAATAAGAAAATAACAAAGCTGATTTGAAGACTACAGATGTAAGCCATCACTGGGTTTGTAATAATCTGTAAACTTTTCCAGAAGTTTATCCTTTCAGTATATCTGGGCATGTCTAGGCACGCAGCTATATGCCTGATGGTACATACGTAAAAGAAAATATATAAATCTGCACGTATATACACATACATACAAAAATATCCTTCATGTTGAAATTCCCATGAAGGAGCCTTGGATCTAGGGCATAAACCAACACTTTGTCTGTTGAAAAGAAATCTTTAAAAAAATGAATAATGGCATTCATAAATATATCTCTGTATATCGTAAATGAGTATAACAAGTCTGATTTAGTCCGTAATATTCATATTCGAATCCAATTTCTTCTTAGCAAATTTAAAATAAATGCACATTACGAAAACAAGTGAACAATGTATGTAATACACACACACACACACACTTATATATATATATATATAAATATCTATATATATATCTGTATACACATATATATACGTATGTATTTATGCATGCAGGCGTATGTGTGCATGCGTATGTGTGCAATATCAATATAGAAATATTTTATGTGTATAATATAAATATACGTTGATGCTATTATATATAGAAATATGCAATTTATGGTGTACGAGTACCTACACCCACACACACATTCTTTCTCTCTCTTTCTATGTCTCTCTCTTTCTCTCTCTCTCCCTCTCTCTCTCTCTCTCTGACACACGTATCTATATTATATCTTATATTATATACATACGAACATTCATACCTATATAGAGCAATATGGTTCGGCGATTTGTTTCATGCGTATTTCATATTACCTTTTTGAATAGAACAAAAGAATATTGAAATGAAATACAGAAATTTTAACCATGAAACTGTATACTCATCTATGCCATTCATTCTCGTACGTATCTTATTTATTTATTTTCTACATTTGATAATACATTCCTTTATCCTTTTGTAAAGTCCCTACAGAGGCTTGATTCTAGAGCTAATATTCATACAAAGCCACTATTGTGAACGCATTATTCTAAAACGATTGGTTTTAATATAATTTACCTGAAAGCATAATTCTTTCAGTTTGTTTTTTTACGTGTAACTCAATACATGACAACACTTTTAAATATATTTTCAAGCAATAAATGATAATATCGATAGTGTTTGGAAGTATTATATTTAAAGAAAAACTTTAAATTGGTTGCATTTACAGGGCAGTTTTTAAAGATATCTATTGGGTGTCTGGACGTGTTTGTTATTTATATTACTCTTTAGCAATAATAGCATTGCATTGACAGTGACTTCGAAGTTTCATCAAGGTAACCAAATATCCGACTATAATGATGGCTTAGTCTGCTGAAACTTCAAAGTATCAATTGATGGTGTTTTTGCTAACAAATACGTGTTCCTACAAAAGCATTGACTAACCATTGAGATGAGCGTAAAATTATTTTTTTATTATAACTAGTAATAAAAGCAAACATATATATATATATATATATACGCCATGAAACACCGTTTGCTCCTACACGCATTTTCTTCTCTCCTTGTTTCTCTCCCTGTTTCTTTTCTGTGTATCTTTCTGTCGAAGAGCGTAGGCTCGAAACGTAAAATACTTGTTCTATTTCTATTCCTGAGCGCCACACCAATACATTTGTTTGTTTGTACTCCACCTGCCTTCGTCTTTTGTTTATTTTCGTAAACCTTCCCGTTATATATATATATATATTAATGCGTGTAAATATATGTATATATGTATACAGGGTGTCCCTAAAATGCGTTCGTAATTTCAAAAATTCAGTAAAATGTGTATACCTCAGGAGAATTTATTTGAAAACATGGGAAAACAAAGTTCTATCCGAAACAGTAAACTTTTCTAAATTCTGAGAGATAATTCATGGACAATCTGTATAAACATATGTATATATAGATGTGTGTATGGGTTTGTGTGATGGGTTTGTGTGTACGTGTGTGTGTGTCTGTGTGTTTATGTATGTATATATATATATATATATATATATATGTGTGTGTGTGTGTGTGTGTGTGTGTATACATAGGTACAGGGAGCAGTCAGAACTTATCCGTACTTTCACCATAATATATATTTATTATTGCCACACTGCCTTCTGCACATGCGTGCTTATAGTTGGTAATATTGTGGTCACCTGACCGAAGTTTTAGCCTGATCGCACCATTTTTCTCTGACTTTACAGTGTAAGAATGGCTACTCCACTAACAACGTGCGCCACAGAACAAAGTGCCATGGTTCTGCCTACCAAATCATCCACGATGAGCTCACCTTCCATAAAGTCTGTGCAAGATGGGTACCAAGAGAGTTTACAACAGATCACCAGCGCAAACGTGTTGAGGTCTGCCAACGTGTACTCGATCGCTACAACAATGAGGGCGAGGAAAGTTTGAGCAGAATAGTCACAGTAGATGAAATGACGGTCCATCATTATGATGCAGAATCCAAAAGACAGAGTATGGGATGGAAAAATCCTGGCTTGCCAGCGACAAAGAAATTCAAGATTCAGTATTCCGCAGGAATGGTGATGCTTGCTCTTTTTTAAGACTTCAAATGGCCGAAACTGGAAGACTACCTGGAAAAGTGGTGGACGATAAAGGTTGCTGGCCAACAAACTGAAATCAGCAATTCCTAATGAACGCCAAAGCACAAAAAAACACAACAACACGAGGACGTGGAACAAATATAGTATTATTGGACATTCATGAAAGAAGGAAAGAAGCAGGGTTTAACGTTTCGAGCGGAGCTCTTCGTTGGAAACATAGGAGAAGGAAGGATCCAGAGAAGAGAAGACAGAGGAAACAAAATCGCCAACGGTACACACGCGGTCACATTTTGAAACTCTTCGAGTGATTGGCCTTAGCGGGGGGATCCAGCAATATAAACAGTGCCAAACCAGACTGGAACCAATTACAGTTCAATAGTCTAACCCATGCCAGCATGGAAACCGAACTTTCACTGATGATGATGGCGATATCCCCTATGGGTGTGGGACAAACACAGACGCACAAACTTGCACACACACATACATATATATATGCATATACATATATATATATATATATATATATATATATATATATATATATATATATATACGACAGTCTTCGTTCAGTTTCCGTCTACTAGAGATAATCGTAAGGCATATAGTAGAAGACACTTGCTGAAAGTTTCACGCAGTGGGACTGAAACCGGAGCCATTTGACTGGTAAGCAAGCTACTTACCACACATTCACTCCTGCGCCTATAACTACTCCTGCGCCTATAGCCACTCCTGCGCTTACATACAGAGAGTGAGAGTGAGGGGGAGAGAGAGAGAATAATAATGGAAGTGAAAAATATAAATAATGTGGCGAAAGATGAACGTATCTTTAACCTTTTGAGCATCAGTTCTTTTGAAAGTTGGGTAGATACGAGAAAGAAGTGTGTGGGGAAAGATTAACAGACAGAAAGAAAAGTGAAAAGAAACAAAGAGCGGCTCTGGACTATATATCAACATCTATTTATTCACATCCTGTCTTTCATATATATTGTGTAAATATTGGTATATTTCTGCATATTTGATCCATGTATACATACATGTGAGTGTGTGTGTGTATGTGTATGTATCTATATATGCATATGTAGATATATAGAGAGATAGATAGGTAGATACATAAATAGATAGATAGATAGACTTAGAGATAAAGCGGGACATGGAGAGAAAGAGAAGGAGTGAGGGAGAGAGGGAGACAAGAGGTGGAAACATTCAGACATTCAGATGTAAATACGAACTACCTGTACATACAGAATTAAGAACAAAAATGTGAAGGCTAGACGTTAATAGCAGTACTTTCATATATAAACAAAATTCAGTTCTTTACAAATAAACTTATGTCTAATAGCTATGTAAACAAACATGTATCAAAGAACAGGAAATATAGATTGTATAAAATAGTGGAAAATATTTGCTGAGTGATACGATTATGGTGAATGAATAAGGCGGTGAGCTGGCAGCATCGTTAGCACGCTGGGCGAAATGCGTAGCCGTATTTCGTCTGCCGTTACGTTCTGAGTTCAAATTCCGCTGAGGTCGACCTTGCCTTTCATCCTTTCGGGGTCGATTAAATAAGTACCTGTTACGCACTGGAGTCGATGTAATCGACTTAATCCATTTGTCTGTCCTTGTTTGTCCCTTCTGTGTTTAGCCCCTTGTGGGTTGTAGAGAAACAGGTATTTCGTCTGCCGAAGGCGGCGAGCTGGCAGAAGCGTTAGCACGCCGGGCGAAATGCTTAGCGGTATTTAGTCTGCCGTTACGTTCTGAGTTCAAATTCCGCCGAGGTCGACTTTCCCTTTCATCCTTTCGGGGTCGATAAATTAAGTTACGCACTGGGGTCGATATAATTGACTTAATCCGTTTGTCTGTCCTTGTTCGTCCCTTCTGTGTTCAGCCCCTTGTGGGTAGTAAAGAAATAGGTATTTCGTCTGCTGCTACGTTCTGAGTTCAAATTCCGTCGAGGTCGACTTTGTCTTTCATCCTTTCGGGCTCGATAAATTAAGCACCAGTTGCGTACTCGGGTCGATCTAATCGACTGGCCTCTCCCCCAAAATTCGGGACCCTGTGCCTTGAGTAGAAAAGAATTATTGTAAATGAATATTTAATGGATGACTTATAGAAATATAAGAAAAGAAATTTGAGATCATACAGATTAAAAAGTACGATAGATTCCCAAAATTTTATGCTGCCATCTGAAGAAACAGGCATCAAAGTGTTATTTATTCATTTATTTCACCATTCCGTTGACCAGCCTGCTTCTTCATATCTTCTAAACTTTATCTCATGTTAACACCCTTTCACCTATTTTCAATTATTTTTTTCGAAGCTCAACACACTCCATCCACAAAATGAATACAAACCATTGCCATTCATTATACAATTTTCCTCCATTTACTCGACACTCTCTCTCGTTCTCTCTTTCTCTCTCTCTCTCCCTCTTTCTCTTTCTCTCTCACTATATATATATATATATATATATATTACATTATATAAAAGGGCTTAGTAAAATAAATTACTTTGCCGCATACTGAACTCATTAGAAATAGCAGCTAAAACAACTTTTTAAAAACTATTTCTAATACTTAAAGAAAACCTCTCTCATATAGTGTTTGCTCAATTCAACTCACGAAGATATGGGGGTAGAGACATTAAAAAATCAAGTGCAAAGGTTATTTGAGAACGTACGTTTCAAGATTAGTCAAACTCGACATTTGACTAATCTTGAAACGTACGTTCTCAAATAACCTTTGCACTTGATTTTTTAATGTCTCTACCCCCATATCTTCGTGAGTTGAATTGAGCAAACACTATATAAGAGAGGTTTTCTTTAAGTATTAGAAATAGTTTTAAAAAAGTTGTTTTAGCTGCTATTTCTAATGAGTTCAGTATGCGGCAAAATAATTTAGTTTACTAAGCCCTTTTATATAATGTAATAATTTGAATTCGCCTTAAATGGTCCCTTTGCATACTGAATACTTGGTGAAATTGATTAATTAATTAATTTTACCCTCAATTGTTGAAATTATATATATATATATATATATATATATATATATATACACATATATGCATACAAACACGTATATGAGTGTTTGTGTGTGTGTGTGTGTGTGTGTTTACATATATATATATATGTGTGTGTGTGTGTGTGTGTGTGTGTGTGTGTGTGTGTGTGTGTGTGTGTGTGTATGTGTGTGTGTATGTGTGTATGCAGTGCTGAAAAGCTCCTTGCTTTGGATAAAACAAGGCAGAGGAAGATCAGTTGACTATGATTTTATTGAACTCATTCCGATCCACAGACTTATGGCAACTTTCCATTCATGTTTTAAAGCCCGTAAAAGAAGTTACAGTGTTGGGCCGCCAACGAGATCTTTCGCGATACGTTTAAATCCAGGAACTTTTCAGCTCCCGTGGCATATATATATGTCCTTTCCTTTGTTCTTTATTTTACTTGCTTCAGTCATTTGACTCTCTCCATGCTGGATCACCGCATTGAAGGAGTTTAGTCGAACAAATCAATCAAAGGACTTATTTTTAAAGCTTAGTACGTATTTCATCGGTCGCTTTTGATTAGCCCCGAAATTACGGGGACGTAAACATAAGAACACTTCTTTTCAAGTGCGGAACAACACTGCCACAAAGACTCACACATAGATACATACACATTCACACACAGATATATATATATATATATATATATATATATATATATATATATATATATTATGGGTAAAAATTGGTATTAATTTGATATTAAGCTGTTAGTCATTCCTCTTATGTGTATATATGTACATACGTGGCGGGGGTTTATATATACATGACTGTCTCCTTTCAGGTTTTCTTTACCAAGTCCACACACAAGGCTTTGGTTGGTTGGAGGCTATAGTAGAGGATAATTGCCCAAGTTCAAGCGTATTTGGACTAAACCCGGAACAATGTGGTTGAGAGTTGAGCATCTTACCATAGAGCTACGCATGTATGTTTGTGTGGTAAGATGGTTGCTACCTCACAATTTCCTGTTCAGTTCCATTGCAGGGCACCTTTCGAAATTATCTTCTACTATAACGCCAATCTTGCCAGATAGCCGTGAGTGGAACTGGTAGGCAGAAATTAAATGAAGACTGTCATATATGCGAGCCCATATGCGTTTGCATGCGCGTGTGTGTATGTACGTGTTACATACATATATACATACATACATGAATACATATATAAATACATATTTTATCATATGTGATAGCATCTCCTTATGACTTTTACACTGTTGGCAAATAGATATATTTTTGATTTAAGAATTGTGTTCTATATGAGATAGCTAAACCCTTTTACATTATGTTGCACTCCCTTCCCATATAGGTGTATTGTGTGTGTGTGTGTGTGTGTGTGTGTGTGTGTGTGTGTGTGTGTACCCTATGTTCACACAATTAACTGAGATTTATAAATCACCTGAAGGCAACAACAGTAAATAATGTTTGTTCCAAAATGAGCCAATTTAAATTTATTGGATTCCATTTCCACCTTTCATTATGAATTCTACGTCAATAATATTTTACCTTCACGGATCCCATTCAAGAACAACATTTATCTTAATAGGATATGAAAAACAGAAAAATCACTCAAACACAAAACAATATAATATTGTTTATTTTAATGTGATATGTTTATAACTTTTTGAAATTGCAATTAGTATTTAACGCAATTATACTTCACTGGGTCAAACGTAATAATTGTCATGCTGACATGGAATACAATGGCTATTATCCAGCTTCTCTTAATTTATTGAAAACTTAATTCCAATGATATTGAGTTTGCACGTTCCTTCTTTATTCTTGAGAAAGTAATATTCCCCATTTCGTTTCTGTTATTATTAAACAATTCAATTCTAATTTCAATAATAATTTAGGCACATTTATTGACTGACATTTCTAAACAAAATTTATTAATTTACTTTTATCACGCTTGTCGCAGTCACACTAATTTTATTGTACTGGGTTTTCGTATATAATGCCGCTGATGTATAAATATAATACGGAACTTTCACGAACTTTGTTTCATTTATTTTTTAAGAAATAGGTAAATATTATTGAATGAAATTATTAAAATAAAATCATATCCAGCGAGAGTTAAGTTTATTTCAGGAAATTTTAATTGTATTGCACATTTCCTTTCAAAATTTCGAATCATTTCTTGTCGAATAGACACATATATTTCAACAAGAATTCCGAAAGCTCTCTTTTACTCCCTATATTTATCGAGCGATAGAAAACCATTACTTGATTCTCAGAATATTATAATATACATTTTATATAATATACACTGTCACTATTTCAATATACAAATAGTCAAACGGTTAGAAGAAATGGGGGTGAGGAACGGATTACGATTTCAAATTTTCGTGCTGCTGACCATAATTAAACGTACATATTGGTGAATCAGAATCACTGATGAGTACACCTGACTAATATCATCGACGTAAAATAATTTGTTATGTGAAATTTCTGTGGAATCCAGTTACAGTATTCTATAGGATATAAAACAAAGGTTCTCTTGCGTAAACGAGTTTTAACTTTTGGACTTCTGGTATGAAGGTATGAAGGTCTCTGAGTTACACACGTTGGAGACAGTAATAAAACAATATTATTTAGTTCTCCTTCCTTCATTTTTTAAGCAAACGCTCTTCTCTCTCCCTCCCTCCCCCTCTCTCTCCTTCTCTCTCCCCTTCTCTCCCCTCTCTTTCTCTCTCTCTCTATATATATATGTGCGTATATATATATATTAATACACAAATACATATATGCATTCATATATCTATATGTGTGTTTGTGTGTATACATATATATGTATGTAATGTATATATGTATAGGTATGTGTCGGGGATTGATTGTATCCACAGAGTAGTGCGACCCAACATAGCAGTGTGTGTGTGTGTGTGTGTGTGTGTGTTCGTGTGTGTGAGGGAGAGTGTGTATGTTAGGATAGTTGAATTGCAGTTATGATTCTAATACTATTGAAATCTCTTAATTCCAAAGCATCTTCCAAATTCCTCATATTTGTAGACACACCAGTATAACTTGTAAATGAATACTCTATTTGTAGAATCAACTTTTAAGTATTCTTCGAAATTATTTGAAATTTATGTTGTATACTTGCTGCTCTCATTGTTTACAATGTTCAGTTACAGGCTAGCCTGAGCAAGATGACTTGTTTGAAAATGTTGTTGCAGTTGAAATTTGGAGCAAGTTGGTTAGCATTTATAAAGTTTCGACGAGCCATTTAGATATCTTTTGCACGTTAGTGCCGTATTATAATTAACGTACACGGAAGGAATGTAGTCTCTATCATACTTTAATATTGTAAAATGTAAAATAATTGTGTTAGCGTAATAGATGATGCAACCTCTGTTAGGAATAATCTATATTCGTATTAAGGGTCCTACATGATATCCATTGCTTGAGAGACATTACGTGATAGTTCGTGGGTTCATAATAATAGTAAACTTTTGGATTCCCATTTATGGAGGGAGATGCTGGAATGAAGAAGGACTGGGTCTGTATTACCCAAGGAAGACAATTAAAGTTAATAGATAGAATTTAATACTGGATATACTTCATCCGAGTTCAAGTACTATGCTTTGTCAATAACTGCACCCGTTTGCAAAGACACCCATCACATAAATTAAATTTACCTACAAAAACTACATTCAATGTTCTACTTGTCAGCAATTTAGATTCATATCATAAATATAAGCGCTCTCTTTTGTGTTTAGACATGCAGCTTCAACAACTAATGCGCATACAATATTCCTTAAGATTAATGAACGTGAGAAATTGAATATTTCCCAAAAGGATATAATATGATGAATGCTTCCAAGCGCAAAAACTCACAATGGAGCAATTTTTAATATTAATTCAGTTACTTGACGAAATTTCCCTATTGTTTCTCATTACTACTACTACTACTACTACGTAGATTGTTTCTCATTACAAATGCTATGTAGAGTGATGCCTTGCCTTGCCTTGTCTTAGTCAGATAATTCCTGGATAGAGGAATGGGTGTGCTACTATGATATAAACTTAAGCGTTCTGCGTTAGACTTGACGGTGACCAAACATCTCAGAGTGTTCAAAAGCCGATTTCTTCCAGTAGAATGTCAGAAACAAAACGATAAAGTGCAAGAAAGAGAAGAATTTACCATCGTACCGTACACGACTGGTATATTGCTTTAAGAACCCCGACAGCTGTTGCTAAACAACGTTTATGAACCCCTGTCTGCTATGAACTGAATGATTAAAGTACGGGATTTCTCATTGCAAAGATATGTATCTTTCTGCTTCTCTCATAACTTTGCCAAGTGGCCGCAGAGCATAACATGTATCTCAAGTGGTTGTTTAGCATATGTAATGGCGTAAATTCATGTACTTAAATTCATTCATGAAAATTTTTATACATATGAAACATTGTTTAACAGCTTACTCAGAAGAAAAAAGGAAGTTGTAGTTCTTCACCTAAACTTGGCTTCAATGATTCCGACTTTGAATTATTAAATACCTATTAAATAATTAGTGATGATGGAAGGAACTGATCCAAAACGACATAAATTGGGATCGACAAGTAAACATGTATTTGCGTAGTGTACTTCGTCATTTAATAAAGTCTATACTTAAGTGAAATTGTAAAACGAACTCAAATATTTTCAAAAGGAAAATGTATTTTGCGGTGGACATAACGAATGATGCTTCAATATGAAGTTAATGATTAAAGAAATACCTAAATATAATAGAGAAAATGAAAGTTTCCTTTTGTGGAAGGAAGCAAACAAATTATTTGAAGACTTGCTTAAAATTTATTAAATGGTATATGTAAAAATATGTTCATGGATAAATGGAAATATTAGCTTTCGACTATGCAAATTATCTTCTAAAACTCTGCTTTTTCCGAATGAAAACAGTTCTCAATTTTCTCCCTTTTCCCTTTTTTATCTATCTATTTTCTTATTTGTTTATTTATTTATTTATTTATTTTGCCAAACAAATTTCTGGGATGATAGGAGTCACCATGTTTAACCATTCGTATTCTAGATGTATTGTTTTGTAAATTGGCTTTCTTCTTTCACGGCGGATTCTGGATAACTCGATTGCTCTGATTCTCTAGAGCAAACACAAGAATAGAATAGTTAGGTAACTAGTCGCTCCAAACTTGAGCAATCAATTATCGTTGGCAAGGTACGAAACACTTACATAAGACCAATGCTATAGGTCCTGATGACACATCTTTTGTCAGTGTCATAATTTATCTATGTTTTCCGCTTAACGAAAGAAAACGCTTTAGTCGGAGGACACAACTTTTGACGGAAGTCGTTTTATCTTCTGAATTCGTCTTCAAGCTAGCGTCCAAATAAAGTATTGTAGCTTTGTTCTGTGAACGGCAAGCACAGTTCAGATCAATTTACCTTTGCCATCGCATGAGAATAGTCACTTCCTTTGTCTTTTTCAAATCCTCATGTGCTATTCCTAACAAATGACTTGGAGGAATATTATCATTTCGACTTGAGTATTGCTAGTGATCATAGCATCTCGGCAAATGTATTTCAGAAGCTGAGAAAACATTAAGATTTGCTCACTGAAATCGAAAAATTGTGGTATTTCAAAGCGGTTACAATACCACTGATAGTACGAGCACTATCAAAAATGAAATTGAAATTGATTTGCGAATGTTCCTTGCAAGTAGTGCAAAATATTGATTTGAATTGGTACAATGAGAGGAGCGGTGGCGACGTCGGAACGATTCCTGTCTCTATATTTTAGTTTTTTTTTTCTCATTTAACAATAAACAATCTGGTGTGTTTAGTTAAATGGCATACCGATGTATGAAGTGAGATTCTTTGCAATAAGACTCGGGAAGGGATTCGTCAACAAATGGAAACAAAGTTGAAAGAAGAAATACTACTACTACTACTACTACTACTACTACTACTACTACTAATAATAATAATAATAATAATAATAATATAATAATAATAATAATAATAATAATAATAATAATAATAATGATAATAATAATTATAATAATAATAATAAGGATAATGAGGATGATGATGATGATGATGATGATGATGATACAAAGTCCAGTATGCCCATCATGACTACCCGTCGCATAAGGGTACACCAGGCACATGCATCACAACCATAAGTGCGCGACATGGTGATCTCATATCAAGATAAACAGCACATGACCCTGCAGGTGGGCCTAGTTAGAATTTTCTTCTGGTCGAATAACCCATCCCACTCAAAAGATCCCTGAATAAGGATTGGGTAAGGATGTTGAACGAACCACACATGTTTCCAAAAGTGAATTATCCAAACCTCCAAGAATTCCTTTCAACACATGGCTATGATGCTCCCCCACTACTTCTGCTGGTGATCAGAGATGCACATATCGTCAGCCACTAAGGGACATGCTCAACTGGTTAAGGTCAAACAACTGACAAGCAAATTTGTTGTATTGAGCAGAATATTTGCTGTAGCCCATCTTTTATACCAATACAACAATGTACATGATGACACTTCCAATCAGTTAAGATCAGAAGCCATGAGATCCACTGTCTATCATCCACTGTCTATCATCATTATCATCATCATCATCATCATCATTATTATTATAATAATTATTATCATTATTGTTGTTATTATTATTTTTATTATTATTATGATCATTATTATTATTATTGTTGTTATTGTTAATGTTATTGTTATTATTATTATTGTTATTGTTATTGTTATTATTATTATTGTCATTGCTATTATTATTATTATTATTGTTGTTGTTGTTCTTGTTATTGTTGTTATAGCGAGTGGTCCCTTAAATTTGCTATTGCCATAGAGCACATGACTATAACGTCTATTGAAATTTATTTGTATATTGATTGGATTACGACGAAAATAGTTATCTTGTGTGTCTGTTTTATTGATATATACGCCAACATTCACAAGCTAAAGCCTTCACCAGCTAATCACACCTGTTATCCTGAAAACATTCAAGTTAGTCTCGTTTGTATTCTATAAGAAGTTCAGAATATTCTATTATCCACACAGTATAATTAGAAATTAACGCAAATCTATTGTATCATAAAATGTTCTAATTTTGATACATAATTTATATAAATTATATTTCTTGTTTACAAATAACATTGTGTTACTGTCATTATTTAATTGGGAATAGATATAACTGTTTCCAACATACTCTTGATTCAAAATATTCAGTATAATAAATATATTCAAATACATATTAAGCAAATTCTTTCGGTAACTTCCTATTTCATTACTTTTCTACATTTTAAAACCACTGGGGATTCCATATCTAATTAAATATTTTTTAAATAGTAAATGGAGTGGTTTTGTGGGGATCTGTAAAGTTTTAAGGTGAATAACCGGTGAGGATCGTGTGCTGCAATGAAAAGCTTTATAGAACATTAAAATACACTGAAAATATTGGATTGTCCGTAAAGTTCGTGCCGATTTGTAGTAGCTTACTTTTCGACTTATTTTAGAACATGCTTGAGTCCATAAAATATTTGACTATACCTCACTTTAGAGCACAGTTTAAGCTACCTTTTCGTGGAAGATGTTTTATGTTCCTATAGTCTGTGTTAATTTTGTAACCCTTTAAAATGGAAGATAAGAAAGTTCATTTTAGGCACTTGATGTTTTGCGAACTAGAAAAAATTACTGCAGCTCGGCTGGGATGTGTTACCCCACGCTCCATATTCACCAGATATTGCTCCTTCGGATTTCCACTTATTCAGGTCTCTACAGAATAGTCTTAATGGTAAAAATTTCAATTCCTTGGATGACGTAAAAAGATACCTTGATGAATTCTTTGCCATGAAACCACCTGAATTCTGGGGAGAGGCTATTTTCAAGTTAAAAGAAAGATGGAGACGCATTGTGCAACAAAATAGTTCATATTTGGTTGATTAAAAATGTAATGGCAAGTATTTATTGACCTGTTTCTTTCCTTTAAAAATCGGCATGAACTTTCCGGACAACCCAATATAGTTACCTACCTTATTACAAAACAGCACATTTTCTTTTGCGAACGTGAAGCATATATCTATTAATTTTATTACTAATTGTTCATAGAAAAATCGAAGATTCCGCTTGATCACTGTCATCAGACTTCTCGTTTACTTTGGTCTGTTGTTGGTTTATTTAGTATTTTACAGATTACGTTTTTGCTAGATGAAGTAATGCAAATGAGAATTATGTGATGTGTGAGTAGAGAGGGAAATTAGCCGTACACACACACACGACGCGCGCGCGAACATATATACACAGATAGATAGACAGACAGCCCGATGGACGGATGGATGGTTAAAAGCATGTATGGATGCATGGATAGACAGACAGACAGAAAGATGGATATATATATATATATATATATATATATATATACAGAGAGATAGATAGATAGATAGATAGATAGATAGATAGATAGATAGATAGATAGATAGATAGATAGATAGATAGATAGATAGATACATAGATGATATGATATGAACACAGAATCTTGTCTGGTGCAGCATTTTTACGTGCATCTGAGATTACATGGTCGTTCAATACATTTATCCATATAATACACAAACTTCTGTAGGTTCCTTTGTCACAGTACATAAAACAAATTCATAGTGTTTAACTTAATGCCCATTTCATGAGGTACCAGTTAATGGACCTCTGCCGTCCATAATTCCCTCAAAGATTGACTTTCTCAAAGAACTTTACAGAAGGAAAACGGGTGTGCCACAAATGTACCAGTTTTTCTATATTGATGAGATTGATATTTTGATAAGTTTCATTTTCAAAATCTTTAATTTGCGTCTGTGTTTAAGGATGACTGAAGAATGATATCATTTGATTATGGGAATGTAATCTTTAGGAAGACCAACGAAGGAATTACATGGGAAAAACTCTAGAAATAAGATGGAATCGCGTTGTAAATCAAATGTAACAGAAAAATCACATCAGAACATATTGTAATTGTAAAATGAATCTTCTAATCGTAAAAAATTTTTAACAATGTCCATTACTAGGCAACATAGCTTTGTCATTCTCATGATATTCGATGCATTTTTCCCGTGAATATTTAGAAGTTATCCCAAACTATGTGCAACATATATGTATAACGTCACCTCTTCCGGCCTGCTCAGATTGTGAACTTCATATAGTAGGGAGACAAGTCTTGAAGAGGCACCAAAAGTCTGATTCCATTTAGGAAAACGCAGTTTCAGTTCTGTGCTACTTACGACAGTATCTTTGTCTTAACTCTTGATATATAATCTAAAGTTACATCAGATATATTTCCGTTTTAAAAGTACACTGTACGAGTGTATCAATGGCTTTCCTGTTAATTTTATTTATATATTCAATGGCTTTAATGCTATAAATTCTGAAATTTAATTCAACTGATATACGATACATATTATGTTTTCTCTACGACGACTACGTCTAGCAATGGGAGGGCGATAGACCAGTAATATGTACATGACTTCATTTGTGACAATAAAATATACTGAATTATGATGCTTAAAAGAAAAAATAAAAGTATTTATGTTATTAATAATTCAGTAATTTTCCGCTCATTTCAATACGTTCCAGGTGGATTTATATTTAATTATAAATTTCTAAAGCTAAATGTAAATGTTTCTTCGGAGCAAAAACAAGAAATTTAATTTAAAATTAAAATAAATAAAAGTAAAGACAACAGTAGAATAATACAAAAAAAATTATTCAGTGATTTTTCTATTCACAACATTTCTATTTATAGTAACGTAAGTATTCCAGAGTCTTATGATATTGGAAAGTAGCATGAGGTCGTTCGGTTCTACTTATTGATAGCACACTAATTAAACCCTTTTTTTGAATGAGATCGATAAATGCTAGAAATAACATACTGCTACACGCAAAGAACACGATCTTAGTCGACAAGAACATTTCCTTCAGAATCACCTTATAGAGGTTAAAACGAAATGTTTCAATTACTATGATGTTCTTTTCTCCATTACAGAAAGATGTAGTCGAAGTATAAGAGTGAGCGTTTTTAGTAGGTTAATGATATGAAGGTAAAATAGTGCGGGATATAAATCTGAAAAGTAGAGTGGGTCTAAGTTGAAAGCGTTTGACGTAATGTTTGTTCGATCACACAGCCTGGTTGCGCGATCTATTGGTTTAATTGTAAGTGGCATAGTTACAGGTGTTGCTCTTTTGGAAATGGACAGATTTTAGTGTCTTTCAAGTAATCGTAGTATTTCTCTGGACAAAATGGGATATTAAAACTGGGGAACGGTTAGGGGATAGCTGTGGAGAACCTTGTTTATGGTAATGGAAAAGAACTCTATGTACATGTCATCATTTGTGACAATAAAATATACTGTGTGTAGCAGCATGTTATTTCTAGCATTTATCGATCTCATTCAAAAAAGGGTTTAATTAGCGTGCAGAGTAGGCGGTTTTGATCACGGGATTGAAATGGAATGAATTTTATTGCCTTTGTTTCTTTTTACCTTTTCTTTTTCTTTTATTACATTCCTTTCCTTCTAACCATTCTTTTCCTCAAGTACGTATGGTACTCTTCCATGTTCACATGTGGGTATGGGAGATTACCATACCAACATTTCAATCTGGAGTCTGCTCTTCTCCTTCATTATAAAAGTAGGACGTGTATAGGCTGTGAAATGCTTCTTTTGTTATTGTAGCTATCATTGCTGTCTATGGCTTTATTGGCCCTACACAAATGAACCTTGAATAACACCATTCTTGGTCTAAATGTACGAGGTTTTAATATTTTTAGACATCATGTAACTTGGTTTATATCAACCAACGTTTGATAAGATGTGGTTTAAGAGACATATGGTTTCTATTTTCAGCAAATAGAACGGTGTCTTGGAAGATCTGGCGTGTAAAAGATCTGCTTATAAACCAGTCAGGAATTAGGTTAGCATCTTGCTTGTTAACGTAATCACCAAATTTGTATTTATAACAGTTCGTCCTTAATTGTGTGATATATGTTACATGCAAGTAGCGTACATAAGAAAAAAACCCTACTAACTTTTAATATTACAAAACCTAAATATGGGTCAAGTAGAAATAAGAATGGAGACACAATTTTTTCTATACTGTTGAACTGCGGAAAATAAAGGGGTTTCTTGATTCGCACATACATAGGGACATGGATACATTCATACATACATACATACATACAAACATGCATACAAATATACATACACGCACATATATATATACTTATATAAGTACATACATACATACCTACCTACATACATACCTACATCCATACGTGCATACATACATACGTACGTAAATAAGTGCATGCATACATACATACGGAGATATGGCTGAGCATGTGTATGTTTGTATGTACTTATATAAGCGTATATGTATGTGTGATTTTATGTTTCTCTGTGAGCGTACCTATGTGTATCTTACTTTTAACTGAATGTTATATTATCGGAATTTACACATATTGGATGTTTTAATAAATATTGATATACTCTAAAACCCAGGCATTGAACACACAAAGGATCGCTGTTGTACTTAAAGCAAATGACATTTACGAGCGATGTGAGGCAAGTGGAATAAGATATGGTTAAACTTCTGGTTATCTCGTTAGGTTTCAAGCAGACATAATGGTCAGAAATGGCAATAAAACGGCGTGAGGAATGTTTCAATGATTAGTAGAGCGTGGAATTAAAGTAGATTTGATTTTATATCAGAGGCTTGAACAGTCGCGTTGTTGTAGCCATTATACGACTTGCCATATGGGGATTTAGTAGTTAAGTGAAGAAGTATATCGTAAAAGTATTTCAGAGGTTTACTCACAGGAATTAATAAAACCATCTCTATCGTTCTGTTATCATATGTGCGCACGGAAGAGGTGTTCTATAAAAAAAAAATTGAATGAAATTTATTTACTAATGTAAAAGAAAAAGTTACGTATTACACGGTACATTAAAATGTCTGAGCTGAGATTGTTACATATTTGTATAAATGATTTTCGCAAAGTAAGATGTAATATGAAGAATATAAACAATATTGATAACAAAAGTTTTTGGCCGGTCGATTAGAAAAAAAAATTAAAGTTATAAATCTGTTACTTTATTTAGTTATATTGTGAGAGATCGCAGATATGACCGATTAAATACAAATAATTTTAATTATTAAGATATTCACAAGACGTTTATTTCTCCGTGAAATAATGCTCAGATATCAAGTAAAAGCACTAAAATAAAAATGAAGATTTACCTGAAAAGATATCACCATAGATTGGATGAAATCTATTGAAAATATGTCATCGTATTACCGTCGGAAAAATTGAAATGATAATATTATATGATCAGAAATGTATTTTATATTCACAGAACACAATTCCATCCGAAACTTGCACCAAATATAGATCATTCGCATCAGTGAACAATGAATATAATACATAGAAATACATGAATAAATATATGAAACTTGTTTTATATTGATATAGAATAGTTTTGAATATTTTATTACAATAACAAATCTTGACTTCGGGATTTAATCAACGAATGAAGACCACTTTCCTCTATTTAATAACACATATATGTTTGTTATAAGCAATAAGATAACTGAATTTCAGTGAACAATATGTCGTTAGATTTGATACGCTCCAAGCAATATTGTCGATTTCTTGTGTATAGCAATATACTAAAAACAAGTTCACTGATTTTATACACACACACACATGCACACTCACATATACATATATATACACACACATACACAAATGCATACACACGTATATGTGTGTGTATATATATGTAACTATCTCCATCTTCTCTCTATCTCTCCCCACATATCTCAATATATATTTATATACACATATGCATACATAACACATACACAAATATAAGTGAGGTGGTGAGAGATAGAGGGAAATAGAGATAGTTACGTATACACAAACACACATACAGATGTGTGTGTGTGTGTGTGTGTGTGTGTGTGTGCGTGTATGTGTGCATTTCCCTCTTTTATTTCTTCTACCTGATTTATGATGTGAAGATGTTGAAATACGATGAATCATAAGAGGATTTCTTTTTGCCCATAAATAACAGAAGCGATGGTTCTATTATTCATTTTATTATTATTATTAATCCCTTTATTAACCAATCTACTACTAGATTGTTTGTTTAATCATTTGAATAATCAGTCAAGCAGCTATTTTGTTAGCTTCGTTTCAGCGAGTGTATATGTGTGCGTGGGTGTTTATTCATCGGGATATAAGTTACGTTTTGTCGCTTCCTTTATTTTTCTTTCTTTTGTGTTCATTTAGAAAGATTGAATTTCAATTTTTTCGACCGTCTGTCATTTTGACTTATACATTTATATACCAAGAGAATAAAGCTACTACGTACAGGTTTACTTAATCACACATAGGCACAAATGTTTATAACATTAAAGATACATAAACATGTATTACATGTCTATAATCATATATATACATATATAAACATGTATGCATTTGAGCAGACGTTCATACACACGGTCATATATTTATAAGAATGCATATATTCAAATATGCATATGTGAACTTATAGTTAAGTATTAAGACACATACGTACGTATGCGTATCTCTAACGATATAAAAATACTTAGTTGTGTGAAGCAACCACAAACATACACGCAGAAACGCAAATACACATAAATGAATAAATGTACGTATATATGATTACCTACTAGGACAACATGATAGGCATGGAACAACATTTGATGTATATTATTGTTTATGTCAACAAAAGGAGTTAGTTGAATTAACTTGTTAGTTAATATGTTTATTAGTTGGTTAGTTGACAGCTAATAATAAGTAAAATAAAAAAAAGGACACGAAATTTTTGTTGGCAAAATATTTTCCCCAAGATATATGTATATATATTTCTTTATTACCCACAAGGGGATAAGCATAGAGGGGACAAACAAGGACAGACAAAGATATTAAGTCGATTATATCGACCCCAGTGCGTAACTGGTACTTAATTTATCGACCCCGAAAGGATGAATGGCAAAGTCGACTTCGGTGGAATTTGAAATCAGAACGTAACGGCAGACGAAATACGGGTACGCATTTCGCCCGGCGTGCTAACGTTTCTGCCAGCTTGATGTCTTAGATATATGTATATATGCAAATATATGTATATATGTGTATATATATATATATATATATATATATATATATATATATATATATATATATATATATATATATGAGTGTGTGTGTGTGGAAGGGTTTTAGGTGGATGGGTGTGCCTGCACGTGTCATGTATGTATGCAAATATGTAGTGAAAAACAAAAAAAATTGTTTTAGAGCTTTATCATTGATAAAGCAGAGTATTTATATTTTTGGAAGCATTCTACCGGTTTCAACCATATTGGAAAAACGGATTTAATCATGCTGAAATAAAAAGGTAAATATATTTCAATACAAAAACTTAGGTCGAACTCACGTGATGTAAATTCTAGCAGTTCATATTTTTCTCCCAAAAGTCCCGTGATGCTGGTTTCTTCTCAATGATCCTGGATCATAGTAGTAGTAGTAGTAGTAGTAGTAGTAGTAGTAGTAGTAGTAGTAGTAGTAGTAGTAATTATAGTAGTAGTACTAGTAGTACTAGCAGTAGTACTAGTAGTACTAGTAGTAGTTCAAGTAGTAACAGTTGTCCATTCTCATTAAGGAGTGGTTACGTATTGTAGCAGCAGAAGAACTTCACAATTTAATTTCGCTCTCATTATCTAAACAATTCCTTTATCTTGGCTAAGTATTAATGGAAGAATCATTAAGTAAATGCACATGAGGTTACATAGGTTGGTAGGTAAATATAGAATTGTTACAGAATTAGGAACGACTATACGGCATCTGTATGGAAAGCAATAGACTTTTGATATATGAATCATTAAGAAAGCTAAGTTGAAATACAAGAATTGCTTGCACTCATCATTGTTAATAAGTTGAAATACAAATATTTCTAGTTAAAGTTACTTGAGGTATTTCCTAAATCAATAAAACATCGAGCTGTACAAAACAAATCGTATAAACCCGATGTAGGGTAAATTAGGGAACAAATCTAAGAGACGTACTATTTGACGCATGCATGAGATATTTTTAGATATAGCGCTTGGGACATACTATACCCTTGCCTCGTAGCCAAGCACAATATCTCCTCACACATGTGCTACTTTAATATGAGACGCACGAGTTTGCATGCTAC